>NW_027103770.1:2087846-2191057 GCF_902728285.1 Clytia hemisphaerica | reverse complement strand
TATTACAAACTTGTAAAAAAATTCGAAAATAATTTTTTTGTGCATTAGGAGTAATGTTCAAGCTCTATCAATCTTTTTACCTAAATAATTCAAAGGCGGCAACGAAGCTCGCTTCAAAGAGACAATAAAAGATAGATGTCCAGTTGTTTATATGTTCATGATGTGAGCATGACCGTTAAACAATCATTCAGAAAACAAATAGGGACGATCTATTAAAATTAGTTGTTTGTTTCTTATAAAAAAACGTGAAAAAAAAAATCCAAAAAAGGGGGTGGTTATTTCGTTATTTTAGGGAAATTCCGAAATTCCCTATTTAGATATTCAGCAATTTTTCAACAGTGAAACTTTGAAATGCTCTCCAGGCTTGGGAAATTGCTCAAATGACTAAAAACCAAAAACAAATGCAAGCTGACAGGTATAGAAATATTACCCACCAATTAAGAAACTTCAAAAGGGCGTGATTTTTCGTGTTATAGGAAAATCCCCTAAAATCTTGATTTTCACCGTTTAAACCATTTTCAGCAGGGAAACTTTAAACTGATGTAGCATAGAATTATTGGCCCAGCGCTAGCGAGTGGGCCTTTAATGAGAGTCTCACTATTTTTTTTCCGTGTTTCCTTCTGTCTGTCCGTTTTGGTAGAAACGGCGCTTAATACCAGTACCACACTTTTTGCCGTCTGGACAGGGAAAAGCTTGCTAAAGTCGGGTACTGGCTAAAAAAGATATATTTTCTGATTTCGCGCTCCTTAAACAACAAATGTTTTCAAAACAAAACAAGATGGCGGTCGAAGCGAGGAAATTGATTCGTGTTGATTCATCCCGGGGGGGGTGGGTACTAGGGGTGAGAGCTGACGGGGGGGTGCCGCCCGACTTTCGAACTTTGGACCCTTACCGGGACTAAAAAGGAGAAAACAAAGGAAAATTTTGTGAATTTCACGACCCTTAGCGGGACAAATTTGACCAAATTTCGATCTTTCAGGGGGTAAAAAGTTGAAATTTTCCAATTTACCGACCCTTAGTGGGACTGAAATTTGATTTTATGATTTTTCCGACCCTTAGCGGGACTTTGGAAGTCCAAAAAAGGTACCCTTAAGGGCGGCACATACCGTACCCTCCATTTGCCTAAGTACCCCCCCGGGTGATTCATACTTTCTTGAACATTTTCTTTGCTTTAGAGACTTTCAAACCAAAGAAACCTTTTAGTGATTTTTCTTTGTAAACCTTTTTCAACATTCTGTCATATCTTATAGTTTTTGCTCAAGTTCTCATAAAGCTTTAGGGCTGAAAATTCTACCTTAAATCACTGTCATTTTAAGTTTCTTGTTTTCAAAAAGACTTTATTTTTAGGAAATAATGGCTTCTAATATAGAAATAAATAAACTGAAATGTGTAAATTTAAATAAGACACACTGTTGCTTCTGGATCTGTCGCTGTTAAACAACGGTCAGTACAGTGACAGTGGGACGTGGCATGATTTTCAAACTCGACAACGTACTCGACACAGAATTATTTCAAGTAAACTGATTCTGGAATTTTTTTAATGGACACTAAAATGGAGTTAATGTGTAAATTGGAACAAGATTGGAACTTTTGACTTTTTCCATGATGCTACGTGTGAAAATGGTAATTTCTGGACCTGTCTCGTTTAACGATTGGTGGCTTGATTTTTCAAACACGACACAGAATTATTTCAAATATATACCGATTTAAAATGGGATATGGCAATGGAGACTAAAATGCAGCTCATGTGTAAATTTGAACAAGATTGGAACTTTTTCCATGATGCTACGTGTGAAAATGGTAATTTCTGGATCTGTCTCGTTTAACGATTGGTGGCTTGATTTTTCAAACACGACACAGAATTATTTCAAATATATACCGATTTAAAATGGGATATGGCAATGGAGACTAAAATGCAGCTCATGTGTAAATTTGAACAAGATTGGAACTTTTCCATGATGCTACGTGTGAAAATGGGTGTTTCTAGATCTGTCGCGTTTAAAAGAATTGGTGGCTGATTTTTAAACTCGCAACACAGAATTATTTCAAATATATATAACGATTATTAATGGATTATGGCCAATGGAGACAAAATGCAGCTCTTGTGTAAATTTGAACAAATTGGAACTTTTTCCATGATGCTACAGGTGAAAATGGTTGTTTCTAGATCTGTCTCGTTAACGAATTGGTGGTTTGATTTTTCAAACTCGCAACACAGAATTATTTCAAATACCGATTATTAATGGATTACACGTTTTTTTTTTATAAGAACGTCTAAAATTTTCGAAGCCTTCGGATGTTCTTAGTTTTTTGGATTTGAAGCCTAAAAATGTTCTTAAAATGTTCTTATTTTCAGCATTTTTTGAGCATTTTGATGTAATTTCTTAAGAAAATGCATGTTTTTAAGTCTCCAAAGCCTTAGAATGTTCTTAGAATGTTCTTAAATTTTTGGGCCTCAAAGCCTTATGTTCTTATATAGTTTGTTCTTATAAAAAAAAACGTGTATGGCAATGGAGACTAAAATGCAGCTCATGTGTAAATTTGAACAAGATTGGAACTTTTTCCATGATGTTTCCCTGTTCTAAGAAATGAAGAAAGGGAGAATTATCCTTGTTGACTTATTTTTCATTGTGTTTTGTTCGACGCAGTAAAATTTTAAATCCTTTGGCCATCCCTTTCCTGGGGGAAATTTGAAATCTTGTTAAACATTTTTTGGAATTTTTAGAAATTCCGAAATTCGCGAAAATCACACGCAAAAATTTCACTTTTGCTGGGCCTTCACGCCCAACGGGCTTCTTGTTATCAGATAGAATGAATTCATGCTTTTTTCCTCAAAATGAAGCGTGTCTGTAAGGGGTCCCTTAGTTGCAATGGGAATTCAATTGCACGTGTGCAATGATAATGTCATTTCTTTGTTTTTATCGTATTTTAATTGCATATTTTCTCATGCTTGATTGGATTCTTTTGAATTCTCAAAATATTATGCACATAATGGGGGGAGGGGGGAGCTGGGCAAAAGGACCGACGGGTATGTGCGGGTCATAAGGGTACCTTTTCCAATATATTAAAAATACACTGTAAGGGTCGGAAAAACTAGAGATACACTGTAAGGGTAGAAATTGCAGAAAATTCTTAAAAAATCTAGATATTTTGACCAAAAATGCTAGAATTTTGACCATTTTTTGCACGAAAAGGATCGAAAGTTTTGGGGAAAATGCACTCTAAGGGTATGATTTTCACTGATTTTTACTGCACTGTAAGGGTGCAATTTTAAGAGCCAATTTTTGGCCCGCACATGCTGTCAGTCCGCAAACCCAGTGCCCCCCCCCCGGGAAACATACCCTTTTAAAGAGATTTCGATCCACGCATCAGATTTTGAGAAACTGTTTTTACGACCAATAATCACTTTTAACAAAGGGAATCTGAATAGATGATGAAATAGCCAAAGTGAGATATTATTCTATCTGATAACAGTTCACTGGGTGTAGAAACAATACCCACAAATTGAGAAAACTGATTTTTTTGTGTTTTAGGAAAATTCCCCAAATAGAGATTCATGGTAGCTCGATTTTTCAACTTTGGAGTGTTCTAGAAACTTGGGAAATGACTTTAAAGACCCCAAACCAAAAACGGATGTAAGCTTACATAAATAGAAACAATGCTGAATAAGTGATATGCCTAGAGGGCGTTGTTTTTGCGTGTTTTAGGGAAATTCCCTGAATTAGGGACAAGTGGAAATATCCGTCCTTATTCGTTTCAAAAGTCGAAAAAAAAAATAGAGCCGTTCGTTAATTGATATTGAAACTTTTTTTTCTTTCCATAAAATGATAAAGTGACGCATAAAAGGCGCACAACTAACAAGTCAAAAAAATTGACAAAAACTATCTTTAAATGCTAAACGGGGATGAATACTGTCGGATCGTATTGTGTATGTCAGCTGAAAATCACTGTAGATAATATTTAAAGGTTTCTGTTGCAGTCAAATGTAAAGAGCTAGAAGACACATGCCCCCCCCCCACTTATTTTGAGGATTGCATGTAGTCCCTTTACTTATACAGTCTGTCTTCAAAAAAAAGGAAATAATTTCAATAATTAAAGCAACAACTTTGGAAAACTGGACAAGCAAGCACTTTGCTGCGTTAATTTTGGATTACCGCAGTTCAGTTTTTTTCCCGGACACTTAATACTTATAGTTAGAACTCTCCGATGACGTAACTTATATATAAAATAAACAAAATCTAATAATGATATAATATAACAACATAAAAATTTGTCGTACCATTACTACTTAGACTAGACTATGTAAAAACAAGGCGTTTTTAAATAAATTTCACTTTTCGTAAATCTTAAGAGGCTGCTACTAACTAGCAAACTCTTAAAATCCTAATCAAAATGTTGAGAGAACGAGAGAATTCATAATAAATTAGAAAGCAAAATCTAGAAAATGAAGTCAGAGAGGCAGGTTTATCAAAAAAGGTATAAATGGGTGCTAGGATTTCTGTAGAAATTCCCAAGTCTAACAAAACGATTCGACCCATGAAACTGCAGATGACAGATGATCTACCTTATTACACTAATATATTACTATGGCAAGTGATCAACGGCCTTTAAATTAACACGCCAAAAATTAACACGAATTTTATGTACTTTTTCAAGGACTGGTTTTAATTAATGGGGTTTTTATTAACACGAAATTTTTCAATTCGTGTTAATAAAATGACTTGTAATTTTCGTGTAATAAGGTAACCTTGAAGGCAGGTTTGATTCACCAGTGTAACTTTATCACTGATAACTCACATAGACCTTAAGGCTAAATTCCCTAGCCTGCAAACAAAATAAAACAGCCTCAAAAAAAAAAGAAAGAAGCAAAACAAAAAAAAATAGAACAACGATAAAACTCCTAGATACTTCAATAAAACTAAAAAAAAATCGACAAAATAAATTACATTTGCAAGCGTATCTATATATAAATATAATCTTTTTGCTTTAAAAAAACTCTTTGAACGTTTTCATAAAACTTTCAGAACCTATCTACAAGGGCTTCATTTCATCTTTAGGTCATTAGCGTCAACCACTGAAAAGACAAGTACACGTGGTCTTGAAGGGTGACCAATAGACTTTAACTGAATAAAATCGAAATGAAACCCTTGCAAAGCGGTTCTTAATACATTAATGATTCAACCAGGTTTCACTCAATTTTCTCGGTAATAATTTCCGTGTAGTCGCAGGATATTCAAATTATTGTTGTTATATTTTAGCCTCTTAAAAACCTGTGGCCAGTTCAACCTGTTGGGAAAACTGCTCGGAAACAATTTTAATATTTATTTCGCTCAAAAAATACAATTTGGCTAAATTTAATCTAGCCCAGTGAGCCAACACAGTGAATTTTTAAATTCAATGAAAGCGTGGCATCCAGTTTTTAAAAAGGCTCAAGAACTTTAGCGCTATACAGGAACATACTCAGTCATTAGGTAAGCAAGAAAATAGCACGAAACCTGGTAAAACTTATCTACTGTTGTTTTAGAAACTTCACAAGTTTAAAATCAGTTACGTAGCGATCCCCAAATACTTTGTATTGGGGATGTTTAAGATAATTCACGAGTAAAATCATCTTTTATCTTGACATAAGGCTTTCTGAAGACGCGCTTGAAAGTCTTGATACAGTCTTTCACCACCATCAGGTACGCGATATAAGAACATACTTAAGTCCATTAAACATAAAGCTTTGCCGTTCATTTGAAACCGTTCCATGTGTAAATCACGGACCTTTAACGTGACACTGGCCCATTGGATCCATTTCATGACGTCATGCGCTGTCCATTCACGAGGGTCTGTAGATCAAAGGAAAAGAATAGAGCCGTAAAAATTTATTTCAGAGAAGCATAGAATTACTTGTTTTTATATTGTTCTCTCAGGTACCTAATAAGCGTCCCTGCTATTTAATTTTTGGAAATTTCTTTTGAAAGTTCACTCTTTTGCCTAAATTCTGCTGTATTAGCCCCCTTTTTAAAATCTTTCCACCCAGGACATTTTCATTTCAACCCCTGCCCCACTTATTAAGTTTTAAGAATTTTCCACCCACCCGCTTATTCCAAACCCCCCGTTTATTAGGTACCCGAGAATAGGTGAAAGTCCTTCAGAAAGTTCTTGAAGAGTCTTCAGCCAAGAGCAAGATGGATTCCGATACGAAGCGAAGGACATAATTTTGCGCATAGACTTTGAGCAATCGTTTATACAAAAAAAGGACCAAGCAAAATATCTCCCTCGTTATTTAATTCTTTATAATTTTCTGAACTAGATTCCTATTCTAGAATTCATTTTTGCAGCAAATTTGAACCCTCGACTATGATATAAGATATCTAGTCTAAATTAACAACAAATAAAGGTAAATACATACCTGAAGGCATCATTTCTTGTCGTTGGCTAAGGTTATCGCCCGCGCTGCCATGCATCATAGCACCGGGTGTGTATCGAGAAGACGGAGATACCATGCTAGGTTCGTTATTATTTCGTTCGTGTGCCGTCATCGTAGACGAGATCTGTGGTGGAGGGAAATTCGAAGAATGTGAACTAGACGGTGAAGAGTAATAATCAGAATGATGTACTCCTCCACTGTGTGAGATATTCGAATGTTGTTGATGCCACGATGATGAAGATTGAGGGTGATGTGTGGCGGATGAATGGTGTGGAAGAGTGGGTGCGGGCGGTAAAGTTGGTGGATAATCTGGTGGACGATTGTTGTTGAAGCTAAAAAATGCAAGAAAGAAGATGATTAAGGACCTTGCTATTATCGAATGAGGGATAGTTTATAACTATCAAATGTGGTTCACTGTTCATTGAAGATTGCTCTAAAATTCCCATCTCGGGAGATTATCCTTGAAAAATATCGTCAGTCCCTCTCACACTTCACTGATACAGGGGTAATCGAAAAAGAAACAAAAAAACAAACAAGCAAATAATCTAAGACTCAAAAGACAGTAGAAAAATGGCGGTAAAAATTATCTCATCTACTTTCCCTTTCCCACTCGAATTAATTACTCAAGCAAAAAGCTGGAAATAGATCGTTAATGACTCATTAACTCGCTCTATTATCTTTCAATACACTGATAAACAAAAAGAACACGAATTTCTAATTGACCCTCATAACATTCATGTTATTTTTACATAATTAATACAAATAATCTGAGAGAGGCGGGGTAAAAGGGGGTGTTTCGAAAAAAAAAATTGAATATCAAAAAAGGTCGAGAGAATGGTCATAAATGAAATTGGGCTGAGTCCTAGACTAGAGTCTACTTCTGACTGAACTTTGCTTTCTGATGACTTTGGTGGAACTGAGTTCAATGAAGTAGACTAGAGGATTTCGCCATCTTGAATTTTGTCGCTTTCGCTTTCAAAAATTATATGAAAACATGAAAGCAATAAAATTACGCCGGGCCACTTATCAGCGCCATCCAGTCCATCGAAAAGCTACCAGTGGACCCCGGGCTAGCTAAGTACTTGATCTCATATTAAGTGTCATGCCCAGTCTTCAGCTTTTGTGTTTATTTACTGAACCACTAGCCAGGTGAGTCCAGTGACAGATTTGATATGCATAAACTCACCACAACAAAAACGAATTTAATTAAGATGGCCTTAGGGGGGGGGGCGTACCAGTTTGTCGGTGTGTCGGTATTGACCTTTTTTTGCGTCGGTATTTCGGTGATTAACAAAAAATGTATCGGTATTTCGGTGTTTGAGATGCTTTTCGGTGACGGAAAATGTTAAATTTTCAATCGGTGATACGGTAATTTTTCTCAAAACATCGAAGAAACGGTGCTAAAATCAAGGGTTATTTCTCAGAAATCCCTCCGATGTGATATGTCATATTAGAATTTTGAAAAAAAAACATGATAATAAGCAAAATGTTATATAACATTCTACTTGGAAATACTGTTCATCTTTTGTCGACAGCTTGAAGAAAATGTCGGTGTCGGTATTTCGTAAAAAATGTGTCGGTATTGCAGTGATTTTGTGAAATACTGTCGGTATTTCGGTGTCCACGACCCTCGTACGCCCCCACCCTTAGAGCCAGTGTTCTGGTCCATTTGAGGGAGTGCCACTCCAAATAAGTCTCTTTCCCTGTAAGTCCAGTGGTAAGATCATTGAAGGACGATCTAATCAAGTCTAATCAATAAAGTCCCTAACAGAAACATTCATGGTGTTCTAGGATTAAGAGTTACATGATAAACGTTGTTAGTTAGTCTAACAAACAAGGAAAACACAGGATTTGGCAACTATTACTTCAGGATATTTAAGCATCTAAATATTTTCACAAATGTTGTTGCTCTATGCGGAAAGAGGCGGTCTGTATTGTCGCCATACCACTCTAGGATTATCGTGGAGACAGAGGAGATAAAACAGACCAGACAATAGAAGATAATTCATTGGCAAATTTCCAGTCAAAAGAAAGTTTGTCAGTGGATATTTCTCAAACAGACTTGCAAATCCATCCACCCACCCGGAATTTAAGGAACTTAAAATATTTTACTTTCATTTCCTCTATGGGGGGGGGGGGGCACTCTATGCCTGCATGTGATATTTACTCTGTACCAGAGTGTATACAGAGTGTATCTCACGTTTATCGTTTCGTAGTACAGGCAATGAGTTTGACATGAGCCTCATATATTGGGTAAGTGTACAGACTAGTGATATTGATAATGTAAGCCAGCAAAACTGGCCCGCCTACAAGCATACTACTCCCTATTTGAGAGGTAGAGATAGAATTCAGCGAGAGGATATCACGACGGCAGTAGCCTTTCTTCCTATGTCTTAGAAGGTGCTTAACAGACCCCATTATTCTAAGCAAACTTACTACAATGTAATAACATCTCCACATCTCCAACTAAACTAAAATCCTTCTTCAAGGCAATGGAGTATTATCTCTATTTATCTCTCATATTATCTGTTTTAAAATCCATTGCTTGTGAAATTACTCCCAGTTAGAAGCCAGAACAGGATCCGTGAAAATTAACAATTGCGTTTGGGAAGAAATTGGCCCTACTAATACTGGCCCTCCCTAAAGGTACAAGCTTGTTAATTTTAAGTTGAGAAATAAATAGTGGCAAATATACTGAAGAGATTTGTATACAGAATCTTCACGAAAAGCTATTTTCGTATGTTAACTTACACTTCAGTTGACATAGCTGTCGGTGCCTCTTTCGAAAGAAGAGCCAGACTGTCAATCGATCAATAAATCAATAAAATTGATTGATTGTCAATACTAATGAAATTACAGACTGTAATAAAATCAACAAATCAACAACAACAATAATATGTCCAGATGCCCGTCAATAATCAATAATTGTAATGAAAAAATGATATTTTTATTTAATTTTCTTTCTTTGTTAGTTTTACCAAAAATGATGATGAAAAATTGATATAATTAATTGTTTCGAAAAACTTTTTCCTTTCTTCTCTGAAATATAAAGAAAAGAAATGACAATGATAAAGTAACAATAACAAAAGACAACATTAATAGCTAATTAATCTCTCATTAAAACATCACTGTGAAGGAGAGCGGTTCATATAATAACCAGGACATGAAATCACATCCCTCCTTCTTCCTTCATTCTAAACACTCCTCCCCAGTGGGCTTTTACTATAAGAACATTGGCATTGTTTGTTTCTTAGATCAATTCTCGAAGCAAAATTCACACTAAGACATACAACCCAAAGCTTGCATTGATTCGATGATGTGATCTCCAATCCAATGGGAAATAGCTTCAAATTATATCACTATTTATCACTAATATCATATCACTAATTATACCATTTGGGAAAAGTTCCTTAAAATTTCATTTCGTTCGGAAAAAAATTGAAGCCGAACCATTCTCAATGAATCTAATGAACTAAAACAAATCGAATTCGAAATCCTTTGACCAAAATCGAATGTGTTTTCAATTCCTATCGATATTTAGCTCCTTCAATTATCTCCAAAATGTGAAAAAACTTGCATCGAATCAGTCAAGTTAGTTCATACGATCATGAGTTTTGCATAATTATTTGCCCTATATGATCATAGTGTAAATTGCGATGCTAGCATACTTTGCGACAGATCTCAGTCTAAAATGGCAAAGAAATGTAGCAGTTCAAAGTAAAAAGGGAAAAGACGCAGAAAGCAGAAAGTTTGACAAAAATTATGAATGTTCTTATAAAGACGATATAAAAAAAGTTTGATGTATTTTGAAAAAGCAGGAAGGTTGTTTTAATTGCCGATGAAAATCCTGCCTGTGAGCGGACACCAGTCTCTTCCTATTTCTCTAAAAATGTCATACACGACTTTTCTTTTCATTCATTAATACAATGCATGACTTTTTAGCTATTACAATCGAGCGAAGGGTATGTTCTAATCATACTTAATAATGAAACATTGTAGCCTCTCTGTCAGATATCGCTAGAATTAGCGGACATATGTTACCTTTTTTTGCTCGGTAGAAATCCTTTTTTAGTTGAGAACGCCATGGTAGGACAATTTTTTGTTCAAAATTTGCTCCTCGAATCGCTTTCAAATAACCCTGCTCCCCCACTCGAAAACGCAAATTTTTTAAATAGATTCCAGCAGTATTTCTTTAGGTACCAAAGAGCTTGAAGCCTTTCCACCCAAACGAAAAGAATGTAGGTATCTGAAAATTGCAGATCCCTATATCGATGTACACGTTTTTTTTTTTATAAGAACGTCGAAAATTTTTGAAGCCTTCCGATGTTCTAAACTTTTTGAGTTTTAAGCCTAAAAATGTTCTTAAAATGTTCTTATTTTCACCATTTTGTGAGAATTTTTGTGCAATTTCCTAAAAAATTGGGTGTTTTCGAGTCCACAAAGCCTTAAAATGTTCTTAACATGTTCTTAATATTTCGGCCATCGAAGCCTTATGTTCTTATATACTTTGTTCTTATAAAAAAAAAAACGTGTAGATGTATGAAAATTCTAAAGGAATGCCAACCCAAAGCTATAAAAAGTCAACAAATTCGTTTGTTTTGTTTGCTGGTAAATATCGCAATTTCACCAGTTCAAATTCCCAACCAACGATGAAACCGAAAGTACTCGAAAGATCAATATAGAAAAATACCCATATAAATATAGCCACAAATTAAGTATCATTAAAGCTTCAAGTGCCAAAAGAAAAACTGTTTAACATTTTATGGTTTAAAGGACACATTCAAATATCTGTGAAATTCAAAAATCAATCTATAGAATAAGGATGTTGATAGACACAGAATTCATCATCATAATCAGAAATAGTCATCAGGCATCACAAATACAAAGTGCCAAAAATCAAAAGTCACCAAAAAAAAATAACTTGAAAGAATGACAGTATCAATTACATAATAACAAACAAAAAATAATATCAAGGAATTAGAATAGTTCCAGTAGTAAGAGCACTATTTTGATTGCTTACATGACTTATTTCCCTATTCACATTATAAAAAGCAAAAAAAAAAAACCTCAAAAAAGAGAAGAGAAAAAAATCCACAACCCGCCAGCATCCGCGCACAGGATGTGATGACGTCATCAATGATAGTTTTTGTAAACCAATCAAAATTTCTCTGAAAACCGAAAGTTTTTCTTTACTTAGTAACTTTGGCTTTGACTTCGATCGGGAAATTATAAAATGGTAATTAATAAATCTGTCCCCTATTGTCATTTTAATTAATACAAATAGTTATTATAAGAAACATCGAACTTTGAAAGTTTCTTCTAAGAAAAAACAGGTAAAGTACACAGGGTAAAAAATAAAAATATATATTCACTTTTGAAGCTCTGAAAAGTTGGAAATCATGAATCAATTTTTGGGTTTAAAAGCACTCTGAAATTTTGAAAAAGAAATCTATAGCCTGAAAAAATCTTCTCCAATAGGTTTAAAAATGTCATTATCTTATAAATTGCAACATAATATACGCAGTGATATGATATGGTAGAAAATCGATACAACGAATTACAGTATATACTAAAATCAATAACTCACCAGGGAGTCAACAATCTCAGCAATGATAGCAGGACACTATGCAGTATTTTTTACTCAATACATGTACAGTATGGAAAGCCAAATAAATAGCACCTGTCCTTATGGCTTTTCACAGCTTAACACGGTGAAAAACGTCCACTACAACTATCTATCCTTGCTCCAAAAGCATAGTAAAAAGCTTGGGTTGGAGATTACTAGGGTTGAATAACTTCATTATATTTTAGTAAACTTTATCTCCTTGTAGCGCTAAAAGAAATAGTGATGCCCAAAACACATTCGAATGGAATGAATTTAAAAGGAAGATATTGTATCCAAGAATGGTAGGATATAATAATTGAGTTGAGGTTGAGATGAATCTTCAAACTTTCTCAATCAAGCAACAAAAAGAATTGCAGATCTAGCCTCTTCGGAGCTTTGAAGTCAATGGATACGCTGATGCTACCACGTCACACCCCTTCTTTTCCCTTTTTCCTTTCTATTGGCATAGCTTTTATAAGCATACCAGATCAGGAATACACGTTTTTTATAAGAACATCCACAGCTTTTGAAGCCTTGGGATGTTCTGAACTTTTTGGGTTTCAAGCCTAAAAATGGTCTATAAACTTGTTCTTAAAATTTTGGCCATCGAAGCCTTTATGTTCTTATATATTTTGTTCTTATAAAAAAAACGTGTATGGCAAAACTGAATTCCAACAATGTAAGTGTGACTGGTGAATCTGAATACATTCTTTTTTATAAGAACAATTTAAGAGCAATGCTTAGCCTGGAACAATTGAATTTTGAGCAAATTGAGGTATTATTTAAAAGTATTAAAAATATTCATGACTGTCCTTTGCACTGAATATAAGAATTGGATTTAAGATTGATGTTCGAAGGGCAGAAATAAGAATAGATGAGCCTCAAAGGAAATTTACTTGTTCTTATCAAAAAAGTGTTCTTGTGTGTTTTTTTGTCAAAATTCAACATTAAGAATATTTTGTCATAAAAGCTGATGTCAGCAAAAAGTAAAGATAAGCCTTAGAGGAAATTAACTTTGAACTAAACTGAATGAGAAAGAAAGAAAACTAAATTGAAAATGACGTTTCTAATTTTATACTTTTTTATTATGAGCTAATTACACAGAAGGAATTGCTTTTTAATTAATTAATGGAGTTTATTGTTTGAACAATAGAACCGATGTTTTTTGTGTCTGATAGAAAGTTAATGGCATCAGTAGTGGCTCGATTGAATTTCAGGAGCATTTTTTGACTAAAGGCTTGGGGACACGACAGAAGCAGCCAACGAGCCCATTTCCCCGAAATATCTGTTTCCCTTTTCCAGGAGAGAGCTTTTTTTGAAAAATGGGGAAACAGATCCGATTTTCTAGGAGAGACCTTTTCCTTAAAACTATCTGTTTCCCCGCTCCAGCTGATGACGTCATCAGAGAGAAACAGATCAATATTTCTAGGAGATGACATACTAAAAATAAATAAATTGGGAAACAGATATCTGCTTCCAAAAAAGATGATATTGCATTGGAAACAGATTGGACTTTATGGGGGAAACATATATCAATAACAAAAAGAAAGGGAAACAGATGAAAATTTCCAGGAGAGGGGAACATATATCCTATTTGGGAAAACAGATCAAAATTTTAATTCTGAAAATTGTGGAAACAGATCAAATTTTCTAGGAAAGATACTTTGAGATTAGAAATTTAGGTTTTGCGGAGAAACAGATCTTCATTTCTAGGAATCAGATTTTTGAAATATTCGGCCAACAGATCAAATTTTCCAGGAAGGCTATGTCTGGGAAACAGATATTTAAAAAAAGGTCCTCGTTGGATGCTTTCGACACGAGAAGTTTTCTTTCGCGTTGGTGCAATGCAACATGCTTCATCCCACCAACCTGAAACGTTTTCTTGTGTCTCCACCCCAATTTTCCTTCTACCAATAAAAGTGAAATCTTACTTTGTCCCTGGGACAATGGAGTAAATGATTCGATTCAATTTTGCTCCATTGCCCCAGGGACAAAATCAGGGTGTCTCTTGGGTATTTCCCTCACTTTTTGTCCCATGAAACAAAAAAAGAAACCATGGGACACACTTTTTTTCTTGTGTTGGTGGGATGGAGCATGTTGCATTGCACCAACGTGAAAAAAACTTGTCGTGTCCCCAAGCCTTAAAGTCTGTCTCAATATAATTTGCAGCGCAGACAAAAAAGGCTATAGCTTTGCTTTTCAAAAAATTCGAATTATATAGCGATTTTGTGCTTTTTGAAAAGATAATCCGGAGTGGAATATTATCATAAAGGAAAAACTCAAAAAAGATCGAAAAATGAAAATTGACAATGAAGAAGAAAATCAACTTCTTCAATAATTGTACTTACAATTATCATTATCACACGAGTGATTCTTTGATCTTAGAATGTCATGAGAAAAAAACTTCTGCCACCCAAAAATGAGAATTAGATGTACAAAACCAATCAAATATGCGCAATGGGTGCGAGTCAAAACTATAAAGATACTATAACTAGAAAAACCCACCCCAAAAAAGGAGACCCTTTAAAATGCACTCTATCAAAAGCGTGCAACGGTGTACCTTACAATGTTTTTCGAGGTTCTTGAAAACCTACTCTTAAAAGGGCAGCACATCATGCCGTGGGTCGGACCATCAGTGCCAACCCGGAATCTATCAGATGATCTCAAAAATCTTTCTTCCTTGAACGGGTTACTGTAGCCTTTGGTACATCCTTTTCAGAGCACATATGGGTACTAGTAGCGTGGTGGGGAGGAGCGGATGTTTTTCAAAGGGGCGCAAAAAGACGCCTCTGACTACTAATTTTGGCGCCCCTTTGCTCTTTTACACCTAAGATATGTCAGTTTTCGGCCAAAAAGAGAGAAAATACCCCAAAGTTTTCGTGCTTGCTTCGCTCGTCTTATTTTTAAAATGATATTTACTTTTCAAAGGGGGTGCCAAAATGTAAATCTTCCAAAATTGCCAGAATTTTAGTCGACCCACTACGTTACTGATGGGTACTACCATGTTCCAGGACTGGTACAGTAATGAAAGGGGTATATGCGATGCTACGTACTGGGCCACCTTTTGCGTCCATCACACCAATCTGCTTAAAAAAAAAATAGCCTTAAAGGATTGTAGGAAAAATGATATACTCACCGTTGAAAACAATTTTCGGTGTACACAACCATCGAGAAAAAGAAAATATTCCGCTGTTTACCAAAAGAAAAATACAATACAACAAGTAACTCCTAGTGGCAGATCTGAGATGTGGCTCAAAGTTAATATAACGGATAGTATTTCGATTGCCAATAAGCGGAAAAAACAATTTTGAACCCTCTCAGAAGCACAACTGGTAACGATAGTATCAATTCAATCTCAATCGATTTCAAATTGACAATGAGTTCATTAAAAGAAAAAAAATCGAATCCCAATTTTGAACGAGAAGGACTAACCCTTCCCCAAGCCTTTCTAAATGTTCTCTCAAAGAATTGAAATTCAAAGTAAGATAAAGTATTAACTCCATAACAAAAAGGAACAGACAAATACTATGCTAGGAGAAGTCGAAACACTTTGATAGGATAAGACTTGCAAAATGGAGAAGGAAAAGTTAAAAGGTCCGCCCGTATAATTATTGATTCGTTAATTCCTAATCTTATTCCGAAAGGATTAGAGCTTTAAATTATCTATAGATTGAAGGGAACCACGAGACACTTGTCTGTCTCTCCCAGCATTAAATTCAAAATCGTCTTTTCTCAATCCAAAGTTAACAAAGCAAGTAGAATTGTGTCATTGAATGCTTGACTCTAATCTGAATCTAAACCCTGGGAGCTTGGCGAACCAAAAGACAAATAGCTCATTTGCTGAAGTCTAAAGATTCTAAATAGGAACCCTTGAATCTAAATTGACAAAATGCCTTTAATTACATATAGTTGGATGATAGTCTGTTACCAGGCCATTCGTTATCGGACGCTGCCCCTCCTGAAATTACTAAAATATTAGTAAAAACTGCCTTTTTAGTGGAACAACACCTTAAAAAGTGCCCTTTTTGGCCACCAACGGACGCTGCCGTGCCTTTCTAAAATATGGCCTGGTTACACGCTTTTTTTTATAAGAATGGTGTTTTTTCATTTCATCATGGATATTCTTAACTTTTTGTCGAAAATCATCGAAAAATATTCTTACGGTATTCTTAGGTTAAGATCGAAATTGGCAATCCACAGGTCTAAAATGCATTAAAAATGGCATTCTTAGGTTCAGTTGCTTAATTCTATGATGGCAAATTCTTACCATATTCTTAATTTTTTTGGACATTCTTATAAAGTGTTTCTTATAAAAAAAAGCGTGTAGTGGTTGAGCCTAACTGAATTAGCGAGCATCGGCTGCATTGATGAACAATGTAAGTCACCGGCACGGTAGAACAACGCGACAAACCAACTTCCTATCACCACTTTAACGATTTATATCATATACTGACATAGACAGCAACAAAATTGAAAACAAAAAGAATAAAGAAGAAACGGGAACTAAAACACTAAGTCTAAATCAACCTCTACAATTAACTACAAATAGAATTTTTATTAAAGAACGAATTCGTTAGAGGTTGTCTACTAATAAGCAGGTCATAACATTACCAATCGAACTATTTCTCGAAACTTCCTTAGTTTTCACAATCTGAAGGAAGAATTTCTGAAAATATTGATGACGCAAGATATATACTTTATAGGAAGCGAAATGCTATCGAAAAAAATGAAAACGTAACTTTTCACAAACATATTTTTCAGATTTTGAAGGCTTTCATTTTGTTCAGAAGGGTAACATTTGCTCAAAATTGTACAATTTTTGTATTTTATAGTATGAATTGCTGCATTTCCTTTGTATATGAAATTGTTAGTAATTTAAACTATGGCATATGTAGTGAGATTGAAAGTTTCAATCTTCGAAGATTTGAAAAAAGCCTACTTTTAGGAGATGGCTCATCAGTCAGAGTAAAAAGTTTTCCATAGTTGATTTAAAAAGTTATAAAATAGTAAAACAAAGCTCGAAGGTGTCCCTTTTTCACAAACTCGAA
This sequence comes from Clytia hemisphaerica, assembly GCF_902728285.1. NCBI lineage: Eukaryota > Metazoa > Cnidaria > Hydrozoa > Leptothecata > Clytiidae > Clytia > Clytia hemisphaerica. The sequence goes on along the minus strand of NW_027103770.1, from coordinate 2,173,989 downwards.
AGTCTCTCAAAGGGGTACAAAAACCATTAAAAAGCAAATTGAGTCTCTGTATGGGCCAAAAATTCATGAAAATCGAAATCTCCTCTCTCAAAGGGTCGTGTTTTTCCAAAATTTGAATAAAAATCGAGTTAAAATCGACAAAAATTTTGAGAAAAATCTCTAAAAGGGTCCCAAAAACGCCAATTTTTCCTCTCTCTAAGGGTCAATTTTCGATTTTTGGCTCGGACAGACCCATCATCTCGCAAACCTAGTACCCCTCCCCTCCAACAGTAGGTTTTCTACTCTTCAAACTCTTCATATGCCAATTAATTCTAGAAGCACCTCCGAGTTAGAGATGTTTCAGCAATAAACTTGACGGCCAGGACCAGTAGTGAAAGAGTGACCTACACACAAATATCTAGTCTTGAACTATCGACAAATTAAAAGTATAATTACCTCGGGTCATAAGTTTGGATAATGGCCATCATTTAAAAATACTGTACTTCAAAATTCCACAAATAGTAAAATTACTCCTTTTGGATCGTTCGAAAAACCACAAGAAAATATTCAGCCTGTATACCACAACCAAAAAGAAAGAAAAATGACCACAAACTATTATACCACCACGCTCAAAATTAAATAAATTTTTCCTTCTTTAACTCTAAAAAATATATCGGCAACTACAATCAATATAAATCATCAATTTTCGGTATTCCACTTTTTGTCAATAAAAATAAAACACAATACGCAGCGCAGGCACGAGGGGTGACTGACCATAAACAAAATGTACGGAAGGATATTGAATCACAGTTCGCCGGTAATAGAAGTATACAACATTATTTCCTCATACCAATTTCAATATTATTACATTACCGAAAGAAATCATTAAATCGCAATCTAATTACCTCTCATTATCAATTATATTATATAGAAGGTATTGTGATATCTTTCAATGAATGTATATGATACCTATAGTATAGTAATGTGTGTAATCCCTGTATAATTCGAACTATGGTTAATATAACACAACAATAATTAGAAGCGGTACTACACTTTGGTAAAAGCAGTATGAATTATTCCTCTATTGTGCAATTCAATATAATGTTATATAGATTTCGCCAGCGTTTGAAGATATTAGATCTTTTGTGGACAAAGTGTTGATTAGACCATAATGATACCGTTTTATTTTGAAGTTCACACACTTAAAAAGAGGTTTTTCGTCAAGAGAGAGAGAGAGTAATATTGCTTTACCAAAGTATCGACCCGCTTTAAGCGTGTTAACCAAATCAAAACAAATCTTGTTATAATAAAACACTAAATTTAATTCATTTGTAAAAGAAACGTATATAAGTTTTATGCTGTGGTTTTAAGTGAGGATACCAAGGAGGAACTGAAGTAAAAAAACACAAAAAGAAAGAAAGGATACTTTTGTCAATAAACAATCTTTGACAATACACAGGCATTCTAAAATGACCTCTTTTTCCAACGTATTGAAAAGAACGTTTATTGGACGTTATAGATGGATGTATATTTGAATGGCGACCCTCCTGACTCTTTGACCATAGTCTGCCCAATGTCATCTGGATAATGTTATTTATAAGCAAATTCTATCAAGACTTTCAAAGAAAACCTCAACGACGCATGGGAAAACCATCCTTCAAAATACGATTCAAGAATAGCGTAATAAGATCTGCGCCTAGCTTGTAAGTCTTTATAATAATAAGTATTTTATTTTCATCGATTTTGGTAGTGGAATGAACAGAGCTACAGATTTTTTTAGTCATTAGAAAAGGTTCCAGTTTGTCGAAGACATTGTTATATGACCGAAAGTTTAATTAAATGCTGTTTGTTAATAATGGTCTTGACTCTCCAATCATCGAATTAAACAATACAAAAACAGTGCAGTACTGTACTAGATTTCAATACTTTTACATACATAAAAACCTCCAGCACAGAAAATGTTCTTACAAAAAAACCGAAAGATTTTTGAAGTGTGAACCGTTATCATAAAGAGGGTCATTAGAAATGTAAACAGACCCATATAAAGAAATGAAGGAACAGCAAAAAAATCGCACGAGTTGTTGATGACGATACAAATGACTTGAATAAACCTAACGGAACTTACGGTGAGTGACCCACTTGTCTCCCATTTAAGGATGACTTTCCAATGAGACACTTGAAGTTCTTTTTAATTAGGAGGGGAAGTAAACAGTAAACTATACCTTAAGTGGATTCATTTTGGCATGGATTATCATTGAAAAATATACCAGTCAAAATTTTCAAAATTCGTCAATCACTATATGAAATACGTACCGGTATAATAATGTAAAATGATGAATACAGGTTTTTCATAAGAGCATCCAAATGTTTTGAAGCTTTGAATGTTTTTAACTTTTTGAGTTTTAAGACTAAGAATGTTCTTAACATGTTCTTATTTTCACCATTTTGTGAGTATTTTGTCAATTTTCTTACTTTTTCTTAATATTTTGGCAATCGAAGTCTTGTGTTCTTATAACAATTTTTTCTTATAAAAAACGTGTAATTGAAGAAAGATGAAAAATGGAAAGAGTTGAAAATTCCAATCAAAATTTAAATCATCAAGTTTGGTTGCTCCTATCTAATGACATACAGTATACTGTAGCTCTGATAAAAGAAGAACGTTGATTTTAAGAAGTAAGAAGAAGGATATCACATACCTTTCACAGGTCTTTGTTCACAAAAATAGCAGCAAAATGATTGGTTTTCATAAACTATGGATTATGAAGTTACAAGTGTCCTGTGTCTTCTCCAAAGTAGTGAAGACATTAAGAATTTGAAGGTTTCATCAAATGTAAATCCTGAAATTCTTCACAGGAGGGATGTCCATATTAATCAAAGAAGGGTGGAAGCTTAACTCAATCAAACGGAAGCGTTCTTCAAAAAGTACCATTTTAAGTGAAATTAATATACAAAGCAAAAAAGGGGAAAGGAGTAAAATGGGCCCAAATTTGACCAAAAAAGAAATAAATATTTCAAAAAATAAAGAAAAAATAGTAAATAAAACGAAGAATGATCGAATGAAGTTAGCTAGAACAAGTGTGTTCATTCATTTGAGATTTAAGAGTGCTTTCAAGGCAGGATACACGTTTTTTTATAAGAACAAACTATATAAGAACATAAGGCTTCGCTGGCCAAAATGTTAAGAACAACTTAACAACTTTTTAAAGCTTTGTGGGCTCAAAAACACTCTATTTCTTAGGAAGATGGTAAAAAATATTCACAAAATCGTCAAAATAAGAACATGTTAAGAACATGTTAAGAACATTTTTAAGCTTAAAACTCAAATTAAGCCTTTGGATGTTCTTATAAAAAAACGTGTATTTCAATGTTTTTAATACAAATAAATCAATCAGTGCTATATTTATGCCGTAAAGATAAAACAATGCTGACAAAACGTCCCCCACCACAGCCTAGTGGTACAGTCATTATGATGCAACTGCTATCCTAAACTATGCTATAGTTTCAGACGAGTTTCATCTAAGAGAAACAAACGTGAAGACGGGAGTTTTTTTCGTGGGTAGCCGTTGTCAGACTCTATCCGCCGCGCAACATATTACGTTTTATAATATACAAACTATGTTATATCATAATAATATATATTATACGGACGATAGCATCGTCTACTGGTATCCATAATAATGTTTTCCTCTAACAAAATGAGACATTTTAGCTATGAACAGTATAAGAATAGTCGAACGTGCGCAACGCACTGGGCTCAACTTCAGTGCCTTCAAACTATTCATAGGCCCAATTGTAGAACCCCAGATATTCACCCAAGGAACAAGTATGCAAAATTTCAGCCAAATCGAACAATTTTTGAAGTCTCCAGGCTGCCCCAAAGTTTTGGCCTCGTTTTGGCGAAAAACTCGTCCCCAGGCCCCAAAAATCAAAATTTTCAAAAAATGAAAAAAACATCCCCAGATATTCACTCAAGGAACAAGTGTGCCAAATTTCAGCCAAATCCGACCATTTTTTAAGTCTCCAGGCTGCCCTAAAGTTTTAGCCTCGTTTTGACGAAAAACTCGCCCCTAGACCCCAAAAATCAAAATTTTCAAAAAAAAAACCCAAGGAACAAGTGTGCCAAATTTCAGCCAAATCCGACCATTTTTGAAGTCTCCAGGCTGCCCCAAAGTTTTAGCCTCGTTTTGACGAAAAACTCGTCCACAGGCCCCAAAAATCAAAATTTTTGAAAAATGAAAAAAAAACACCAGATATTCACCCAAGGAACAAGTGTGCCAAATTTCAGCCAAATCCAAGCATTTTTGAAGTCTCCAGGCTGCCCTAAAGTTTTTGTGACAGACAGACAGACACACAGACAGACAGACAGACATTGTCAGATTGTAGCTCAACTGAAGTTGAGAACGATGACTTAATTTGAAATCCACACGAATCAATTTTATTTCCTACTACAAAAATTTACATTAGATTGCATTGATAGGGTAGATATATGACTTTTTTATTCCAAATCTCACAGCCACTCCCAAGGAAAGACAAGTAAAGACACCCAAGTAAGTTTTGAAAATCCAACAATCAGATCTTGTTTCACAATTAATTGAGCACAACGCACGCAAAGAAACCACGAATATATAAAATGTAACTTTTAAACCTCCAAGAATATCATATGCCCAACAAAAACAAACATGAAAGTAAAAGAATTCACCTTCGACAAAGTTTTGTGTAATCACCCACTTTGAATACTGGGAACGGCGCCAACGTATCCACAACCCTGGTATAATAATCATCTACACCTCCAGATGTATCGGCTAAACCTTCTTCAATTTTAATGCTGATCATGGATGGTGGAGGTGGTGGTGGGTAGCCAGCCACCGTTCGACAAGAATCATACATTCGCATGTTTTAGCTTCTTTGTAATTTTTATCTCAATTTGTTCAGGTTCACTCTGTTCAATAATGGATATTGCAAGAATATTTCCAACAATATTTCAAGGCAAGTATCAAGTACAAACTCAATCAAATGTTGTTACTTTGAAATGAAAACCAAACTGTGTTTTCTTTTTACTGATGTGCTTTGTAGTTGAAAATGATATTTTAAAAAAATTTCACAATTCTGGAAAATATGTGTTGTTCTTGAAAATTTTTTCACTAAGTGAAAATTCAATGGAAATTTGTACACACCGGAAATGTCACCATTGTTAAAATTACAAAGTGTGAAATCCTTTATAATTGTAATAAAAATGCTTACATTATATTATAAATCGCTATCAAAGATTTTTGACGTCACCAAGGAAAATATTTATCGGCATCCCTTTCAAATTTCTTTGCTTCGAATTTTAAGATTGAAGAACAAAAGATATAAAACCTTTCAAATCAAAACAAATGCGTCATAGTATCTCGTACGGTGAGCTTCTCAAAGAGAACATTTATCGACAAAACACAGGTGGAGCGGGATATCTAATCGGATCATTCGGTCGAATCGAGTGAAATGGAGAAAATGATCGGAGTTGGAAGGAGGGCCGGGCCCCTTGGAACGATTTAAAGCAGTCTATGACGAAAAACGTGAATGCCGTCTTTTGTTATGTACCGGGTGACCCACGAAAAAGTTCAGACGTTTCTCGACGTCTTGAGGCCAAACAAATGTCCCAAAGTGCTTGGAGTTTAGATATTTAGAAAGTAGATATTCTAACTTAAAATTTGAGCTATCACTTTTTAAATTTGACCAATTTGTTCTCTACTTATGAGCTTTTAAAGTCAAAATTCACTTTTCGGAAAGTGTAAAAAACACGTAAAAAAGGGGAAATTTAGTGAAGAAAATTGCCAAAAATGAGGTTTTTGATAGATTTTAAAGGAAAGATAATTCCACAAAAATTTTCCGAAAATTTATTTTTCGATACTAAATAGATACATCACCTGAACCAAAAAAGATTCCAAAATGTTTGGTTTTTACCGAGATTTTAGGGCTCTGAAAGGTGAAATACTCTTCTTCGAAAAACTCTTCGTTTTCTTCTTCATTTAATTTTTTCATTTCAATTTTTCGATTTTTAAATTCTAAAAAGGTAGGTTTAACAGGACATTTAAAAAAAGTTATACATTAATCTTTTTAAAATGCAGAAATTGCCATTTAAGTTGGTGTAAAATCGAAAAATTGAGTATATCCAGAGCCCTTAAGACGGTTACCCACACACAAAAAAAAATGAAAAAAAAGAGTGCTAAATGACAAAATTGTACTGACCATCCCAAGCAACACTGCAGATCTGGTTAGGTAATGTATGATTTTGGAGAGAATGGAACGAAGCATGGCTTCAACCACAAGACAAATAATTACTACGGAAGAAGAAAATATGTTGTTTACACGAGTGATTCTAATCTAATTACCGATTTAATTAAACTCAAAGCCACTGTTAATCACTGTATTGATAAGAATTACGTACAAAACAACCCAACTGTGCTATAAAAATTATTGCAAGAAAGACAGCACGGCAAATCCCATTAAAGCTTTTTGTGATGATCTTATATTGGAATGAATAAGTGGTAGGTAAATGATATGGTTTTGATACTACTACATATCATCGCTGTTATGCGTGCGTGCCGGAACAACCATCCCGAACCTCTTGCTTCCCGGTTGATTGTCATTTAAGACAATAAAGTAACCAGGTAAAAAATCACCGAAAATTAAATGCTTCCCACATAGTGGTTGATTCTCCAAGAATGTTATCACAAGAGTGAAAAATATTGAAAAAACTAAAAGGAACGCTATACTGTAAGTTACTCAAAAATCATGATCAGGTTGTTAAGCCACCATACACCGACTATATTGCCACGAGGGATTTTGGTTCGTGTTAGACAAGACATGGCTGAATGACGACAAATGTACATCTATGAATGTAGCAATGTACTGAGCCCCTACATTTACCCTGATTAACCCTGATAAACTTGAACAAAACCTCTTTTAATACAATATTTAGATGATGACGAGCAAGCCCGGGGGGGGGCACTCGATCTGAAATAGACCATACATTCGGCCCAAAATTTGGCTTCTAAAATCGGTGCAGTGAATTTCCATGAAAAATCATACCCTTAAAGTGCACTTTTTCAAATTTTTTGCAATTTTCCAAGAAAATATGGAATTTTTCCTCCAAAATTGACCAATTTTGTACCAATTTTACCAAAAAATTGGCCTTTTATCACAATTTCCTACCCTTACAGTCAAGTTCAGTGCAGTTTTGTAATTTCCTACCCTTACAGTGCACTAGCTGAACTATGAAAAACCTACCCTTAAGGGCCGAACGTCTGGTAGGTCATTTACCTTGAGTGACTCCCCCCCCCCGGGCGAGCAAGGATTGATCGTAAGGAATTTAAACGCAAAGTTATATTTCTTTGAAGAAATACCAAATGAAATATTATTTCAGATAATGGCCTTACTTTAAAATTTGTTTAATAACACAATATATCATGACAAAGTATATAATGCTGATATGACGTATATGACTTAATAAAATCAAGACAACAACAGAACAACCAACTATTTGAGACCATTTCCATTACACCAACAAAGATCTAAACTACAACAGACCATAATGAAGAGAATTCAAAAGCAATGAAGATGCCATTTGCGGTCAACCACTAAATAAGGTATATTAAGACTACTCCTGTCCATAGTAATATTCACACGGATTATTTTGTAGACGCATATGGAACAACCACATAAATGGTGTTTTTTACACCAAAAGTTGAATGTACATGAGAATAATGGGCCCCGGCGAGCCATTTTAAGTGGGGGGGGGGGGATATTTCAAATAAAATATCGCCCACCATGGTTGGGCGATGAAGAAAATTTCACTTTTTTCACCTTCAAAACACCTTAAAACGTTATCTAATTGGGGAGAATAATAGTTTTTATGGCTTCAAATAGTAACTTTAAAAAAAGTATGGCATGGTCTGCAAAAAAGTGGGGTAGGGACGGGACCATGAAGAATAGGTTTTGAGTTTAACATGATCGAAAGACGCCAAATCTGCGAAGTCATTGATACAATTTCTAATACAAATACATGACCATAATGGTGTGAGGGGGGGTCCACTTGTTACCAAAAATGGAGGTCGAAACCCTCCAAACTCTTGTCTGAAACCCCTAATGTTTGGTCCCACCAAAGGGCCAAAAAGGAACTCTATACAATAAAACTGAAGCAAAACTGTCTGACTACTAGCTATAAGGTATAGGTACTTTTGCTCCACTTACGATCAAATTTACTGTTAAAATGAAAAAGAAATAGAAAGAAAAACTTTGATATTCTTGGTCCGTAGATTCCTTTTATGGCCTCGTGCAAAGCCTTCAAATTGTTATATCTAAACTTTAGACTTTAGAAAGAAGTTGGACCAGGATCACACAGTGTTTCTTTAGGAAAACCATCTGATTATCCCTTTATAAATAAAGCAGTAGAAAAAATCAAAAGTAAAAGAATCATACCTGACGCATGATGCACAGAGACAATTCCCCAGGGCGTCACTTTCTCCACCCACGTGATGAGAAACAAGCACTGGGGGCGGAGGCGTTCCTCCTTGATACGTTTGTATAACAACACCATGTTGTGCGCTGTAGGTAGGAGGTGGCCCTCTACTGGTGGATGGCAACCACTCAGCTACTTGATGGTGGCTTGAGGGCTGTCCCCTACTCGAGGGTGGAGGCCACTCGCTTCCCTGATGGTGGAGTGTTGCTCGACTGCTGCTAGCCTCCATGCGGTAAGTGCTTGGTGTTGGATGATATAATTTGACGGGTGCTCCGGATGTCGGTTGAGTACTTCCGGTGTTATTTTCAGCTGTTCCGGACGGTTGGTAGTTCGGATCATGTGGCGTAGGCGATGGGTATCCGTACGACATAGCGGCGAGCGAATCGTGTGACGGAAGAAATCCAACCATTTAATTACCAGGTAAGGTGATGAATCATAAAACTGATTCCAAATATTGAGCAAAAAAAATTAACTTTTGGTGAATTTGCCGCAAAGCACCAATGCTTATTCAACCATACCAAATATAATCGCAGTCAAATTAACAAGAACAAAACCCACAGGAGAATGATCAAAATATAACAAAAATATTGCTGGAACGGATTTTCATTTAAAGTCATCGGTTATTGTATTGAGTCATTTGAGCTATGTATAACCAAGTCTTCCTAGCCTAGCGATAAGAATTTCCTATCTTTAATATGTTTTAAAACTTGTGAGTAAAAAAAATGAGTGTAAAAGTTAAAAAACGTGATTTTTATAAGAAGTAGAGCGTTCTAAGAATCAGAGTTGAAACTATGCTGCACATAAGTCTTTAGAATGAAGTAGAAAAAAATACCGAATACGCATTTCTCGTTTACATACTCGATTCTCGGCCTCATGTCTCGGTATTATACGAGTATATAGAAAATAAAATCTGTCCGATGATTTATATAGAACAATAACCGAGGACATTTAGAATCGATTTATATAATATACAGTATAGAAAGAAAAAGAAAAATCTCATATATTCTATATAATAAATTATAACATAATCACGTGACCTCCATAAAAACGACGGAATACAAAATTGCAAGGGATGTGAAGGGACTCTGGGGAGATACTTCCTGATTTCCAACCTTTTTTATTTCATTATGAGATATATATCATCATGCTTTTCTCTATGAGATTAGAAATGTGCGAGATGAGATCAAAAAACGCTTTGAAAGTGTAAGCAGGGGAGCATACCTCTCTATACAGAGGCTACAATTTGTACGAAATTTAGCAGTGGTAAAAACACAATATATCTTAAAAAAAACCTTGCACATCAGCGGCCACAGTTTAAATACTTCTGATTCTCTGTCGAGAGGCTTTGCAGAACTTTTAAAATACTATCAAATATATGAATTGAAAATTTTCAAAAAATAGACCTAGTAAAATCAAGGAAATTGTAAAAATACAATGACCAGAAATTCGGAACCGCAAAATAATTTTACATTAGTAGGAGGGGCAGAAGGGGGAGGGAGGTTAAAAAATTCATCAAAAAAATTGAGAAGGGATTTCATTCTAAACAGTACATAGGGAAGGAAGTGAAAAAATGGGTTGACAACCTCATGCTACATGTCAGGATTAAAAATAAAAAATTTGTTTTAAAGTATAAAAGACAGACAAAAGGCTTGTTTTCCTTTTATACATGTTAAAGTCAATCAATGCAATTTCCTTTCCATAAAAAGAAAAGAAAAATTTTTTTATGACAAGTTCATTCATATTTTTTTGTGACAAGAAACGACCGACGATTGTTTTATATAACGGAAAACGACGAATGTTATCGTTTCTCGAAATTTAATAACGACGAAAATAAAGCCCTTTTTAGACGTTGTTGCGAGAAATCATTAATCAGTGTAAAGTCGAAAAATTTTAAGATAGAATTTCCATAATCCGAACTCCGAATACCCTAATCTAGAAGAAGAAGTTTCTTGTCCGGTGGTAAACTTAAAATTATTCGTATTTGGCAGAACAAGATTTTTCGTTCTACAAAGTGTCCCATAAAAATACCCCAAACTAGCCTCACAATAGATTCCATTGTTTAAAACAGGGTTTGGGAGTTTTTATAGAAGGCTCTGCACATCAAAAATTGAGAGGCCACAGGCTGAGCAAAAAAACGAAAACGTATCACATATTGTTAAGAAGGCTAAAAAGATTTTTCAGTCTCCACGCTAGCATCAGGGCTGCATGGAACTTTTTAGCCGCAACTCATCCTAACAATCTAACGTGTAAGCCATGCTTTAAAGAATCTCAAATTTTTCTTTTCCCTAACTGAATGTTCATATATAATACATTGACGTACGCGTATCCTTCCTGAACAAGTATTGTTTAACATAAAAAGCTTGTACAACGGTCTATCGACGGCCCGGCCGGTTATTTTAAAAGCATATTTTTTACACAACTGAAGCGAGAATGAATGAACTTTCAGCTGATTTCCTTTAAAAGGGAAACCCGTGTACGGAACGGAGAGGAAAGAAATTATTGATAGTCTACCATCAGCGTTATATCGCATTACATAATTTTTCTTATAAGAATCAGTAAATTTGCATTAGAGTCTCGGCAGTTCTTATTTTTCTTACGTTTCTTCAGGCTAAGATTTTTTGTTGTTAATATTATTACTCTGCCTGCGCACTTATTGACAAAAAAAATTGTTAATCAGTTTTTTCTCCTTTATCGATTTTCAAAAAGAAGCTCAATCAAAATTAAGCCTCGCGTGCTTATAAAAAATCGTATATAAGAACAACATGACCTACTTATTACTTAATATTTTCTGTTTTTGGTTAGGTATGTGTTTATTTGATAAGACAATATCACTGAATTTCTTTTTCCGCCTTTTGGTTTTGTCACGTGCAGGGGTAATAAAGTTGAAAACATTATTTAGTATCAGAAACGCCCTATTTTCGTATGTAAAATAAACCCTATGAACCTCATAAAACAAACTATTTGAGACTGTTCCCTCATTAGGTAAAAAAGTTCCGATGCTGAATTTTATTTCTCCCTGAGAGTAAGAGCTTGAAATGTCAGACATAAAAAAAATACTGTTGACTCTCTCTAATTCGATCTTCAAGTAAAACAACAATTCTATTCGAATTAGAGAAAAATTCCAATTACAGAGTGTAATTTTAACCACTGAGGGGACCAATATTTTTATTACAAAAATATTCGAATAAACGAGATTCGAATTAGAGAGAGAGTCAGTCTCCTGTGTAAGGCATTTGAAATATTCCGAAATTCAAGAAATTCCCTCTTCCCTATTCTGATGCAACGTAACATTGAAACTTGCTTTTATAAAAAAAGAGTCAGAAAAACACGCCTACTAAAAATAAGTTGAAAGAAGAAAGTCTTTTAATTTTGTTTTGGGTATTAATGGTATTTCTAAACCTCTTAACATATCAACAAGACCACCCCTTATCCGCTTAGAAATGACTTAAACACTCTGTAAGGACTGTAAGAACCTTTTTGATTGATGTTTTGAACAGCTCTTTTTACATGGCCTGTATTTATCAATACATTTTTCATGGTAATATGTGTATTTAAAGATCATACGTTCATCCTGTACTTTTTACAAATAATTTCGACATACCCGGATATTTGTTGCCTTTCTTGATGTGATTATTGCCGATAAAAGCTTTTTATATAAGAAAAACTGAAAAATTCATCAAAATATAAGAACAATTTTTTTAAAAACAATTTGCAACTCAGAATTTTAGAAATTAATGAATAATTACTGATTTTCAGTCCTTTTTAAGTAAAGAAACTAAGCCTTCGTATTACTTAGTTGGGTGACAGGTGACTCGAACAGCAGGGTGGGCTTACTTCTTGCCTTGGTCACAGTTTGGAAATTGAGCTACCCCAGAAAAAATTAGCAAAAAGTGATAGGGGGATCATTATTTGGACCAAACTTGCACATACATTCTTGTTAATTAAAAAAGCTAGCCTTTAAAAAGATGTAATAGTTGCTATAGGAATGTGTTAAGACCGTTGAGGTGGCTTCTCGACCCCGGCCAAACAAAATCTTTGATCAGGAGTTCTACCCATATTAAGTAGCGTTACCCTTTGAGTACCAGTTTTCTAAGAGCAACGATTAAAGATGGCGGTTATAACAGTCAGTTCAAGACCTTCGATGAGAGGAGTAAGGCTCAAGAAATGAGTCACTCGTGTTCAGACCGGTATCTCGAGATGATGTGTTGTTTGAAAGATGAATGATGTAAATTTGACATGAAGATGTCAATGAAGTTTAATGGAATATTTTGACATCTAGTCAGGCCAGTTCATTAAGAACTTTTTCAAATAAAGACGAGAGAGAGAGGTATGAAAAAGTCATCTATGTGCCAATTTGGAAAGCTATTCGTATCTACACGTTTTTTTTTATACAAGGAACACGTTTATAAGGAACTCGAGGCTGAAAATGGTCCAAAAAATAAGGAATTGTTTAGGAACTGCTCAGGCTGAGAATAAGAAAACAAGTTTTAAGGAACAGTAAGAGATGGTTATCCAAACTTAGCAGCTATGTAAATAAGGAACTTTGAGGCTTAAATTCTCTGTAAAAATAAGGAACTCCAGGCTCAGAGCAAAGTTAAGGTTCCTTATAAAAATAAAACATGTATACTGTCAAAACTGCATTATAGTAATTTCCTTGGTTATAGACATGTCAAGGTAGGCTTAGATAGTTTATAAACGTAGCCTCGTGTTTAATGGGCGTAAAAGGGAGGGGAGGGAAGGGCGGACGGGTATCAAAAAGAGCACTCATCCACAAATCGGCTGTTCCATAAAATTTCCATACAGGGGGTGGACGAACCTTTTCAAGTCGAAACAAATTTCTCGGAAATGTGTGGATAACCCCTGGAAAGCGGCAAAATTTGCAAATAGACCCTTGAAAAAAAAATTATTTCCATGCTTTAAAGAAAGGGTGGACGAACTAAAATCAGTCGTTTACCCCCTGGAAATCTAAGAATAACTTTTTACCTCCTGAAAAAAGAAATAGACCCCTGGAAATTCTTCTCGTATTATCCCCTGGAAATACTCGTCCACCCCCATATTGTTATTAAATGGAATGGCCCATTGTGGGGAGGGGATAGGGCCTCTTGTGATGGAATAATGATTATGAGATTATTTTGGCCCAAATTTGCCCAAAAACATTTTTTTTGATAATCGGGCTCTGTCACATTCGAAGGTTTACAATTATGCATCTTTGTGCAAAATATCATAAAGAATGAAAGAGCCAATCTCTGTGCTTATAACAAAATATAGAATTTGGCCAGTTTTTCTGTAAGAACACGCCGAACAACCAAAATTTCCTGTCTAAACACACATATTCGTCAAAAGTAAGCCCTCATGAGCAAAAAAACATCTATCTCATAAAAAAATTGAGTAATTTGATTAAGAACATTGATGTATGCTTATTAATAGTGATTCTTATAGATAAACATGCGTTTTTTGAGCCAACAAAATTTTTTTGCATAAATCTGCTTGAGCCATCTTTTACCAATGATGGTACCCTACTTTCATGCAAAAAATCAGAAAAAATTAATGATCCAAAAAACCCGTTTTTTAGCCGTTTTTTGGCCCAAATTTGACCAAAGTTTTTTTTTCGAAAATCGGGCTCCGTCCGGGGTAGGTCCAAAAAAGATATACTGAAAATCTTCACTTTTGTTAACTATTATATTCCTTTAGTTTTATCGTACTTTTTTATTGAAAATGCGTATTTTTCAAGAAGGAAAAAAAATTAATACTTTTTATGTATAAAAAAATTATCTACCTATAATAATAAAGTCCATCTATAGAAGCAAAAAAAATTACGTAAAAAATTAAAATAAGGAGCCGGCGCGGATGTACATAATACCTTAACAATGAGCTAAAATAAGGACCTTTTTACACAGCGGAAAGAACGGTATGGGACGGTATACATGAGATTATAACATTGTGGAAACAACGGCGACTGAGACTAGAGAATTAGAAAATTAGATAAGACCAGACTCCTAATTTGCTGCTAGAATTGTTCACGCCGAAACGATGAAGAATAGAAATGCCGGTATAGCTACCACAGATCTTGAATGGAAATGGAATAAGCACTGGACCCCTCAAAGGACTTAATGTGACGCATAAAAAACAGAAGAATCTTCAAGAGACTGACAATTGGTTCGTTTCTCCAACAGAGCGGAGCGATAAGTTATGAGAATACAAATCTCCAGCGTAACAGTCATTAGAAAGTTTTAGGTATCTACCCATTTTAGGACGGCGGTCTGAATAATTGACTATCGGGAGAAACACGCAGTTCTCGCAACATTGAGGATGGAAAAAGTGCTTATTAAAAGTCGTCCTAAGTTAGTCAGGATCTTCGTTGCGGGAAAAGCGCCATATAATAGTAATCGATTAAATAGCCGATTGAATCGAAAGACTCCCATATCTAAAATATCTAATTTTCAATCAGAGGTTCACACGACGATTATTCCTTTATAGCAAAAAAATTATCACCATGCTTTATGTAACCATTCCTGAAATGAAGCATAATGTAATGTTCATCTACCTTTTTGCTGGATATCTAAAAGCGGTAGATCTCCATTGCAAAGTTTAGCTGCAGCTAAGACTATATGCCACGTATAAAAATAAAGTCTTTGAATTGAAAAGATCTTACTTTCAGCTCGGTACACAATTGTTTGTAGTAGACGTTGGTCCTTCCCATTACATCATTCCCGGCATCTTGGGAAGTGTGATACCGTACAGTTTGGTAACTTTACTTTGTGCTTTGGCCGCTTCCATTAATGAAAAAGTGTTTGCCATTTCAGCTTCTGTTCGCACCAAGTCTACAGCTCTTCCGAATAGTCTGATTGCTTCTTCGTTGTTGCCCCTGTGGAAATAAAAGTAGTGGTAGTATAGTGGTGAGTTGGAACAAGTTCATCGGTGAAAGGCAATGAAGGCTTATTAAGGTCCCTGATTGAAGTTTGCCATTGATATTTCACTCTGTTGAAAGAGGCCAGTTCTCATAGTGCACTATTTCACAAATATATAAATAAAGCGTAGCGCTCTAGGCATGGTGCTAGGACAGTACCCAGACATAATCAACAGGGGGAGGGACAAGTGTTAAATGCCAGGTGAAGTCGAAAGCCCTTCTAATGTCAATCAAAACAAAGGAGTGCTATACAAAAATACGACTCAATTTTATATATTTAAAGTGATAGACAGTGGTTAATTTTTTACAATTGAATGACTATAAAATGTTTCCTTGAGCATTTCCATCCTTTACAAAAAAATTCAGGTTCGTGTTTCACACTCGTCCAAAGACAATAACGTTTAACTGTGGCAAATAAAAAAACTTCCTTACATATTACAAATACAGTACAACCAAGATTCCTTACCTTTGAACTTCGAGAGTAGCCAGTGTTTCGAAAGCAAAGTCACATTTATCATCTAAGCGGACAGCTTCTTTGATAAGTTTGATGGCACCTTCTGTGTCTTGTTTCCACTGTAGTAACAGTAGACTGAAAAAAAAAGTCAGTTAACCATCTCAGTTAAACCTCATCCGGTCTCCACTTTGGCGCAAAATGGGCGACAGTTTTTTCTTAACCTTTATTGCCTGAAAAAAAGATTAGGTCATAAAAAAGTTTCGCGCGAACAAAAAAAAATTGAAGGAAGTTCTACTTTTTTCATCCGTTACGTCAATTTCGACCAATGGAATTGCTTCATTTTTCAAACGACCAATCGCCTTACAAGAAAAACGTCAAAAAGTTTTCGCTCGTTTCGCGCGAAAGTGGAGTCCGGCCTTTACTTTTTTAAACAAAATCAGAGAGCCCTGAAGGGTAAGTCTTTGGATGATGATACCAAAGGAAAGCATAGCAAAAACTTTCAATACTAGACAAACTATGCAAGAAAATCATCAAAATAGCCATTTTCAAATGTGATTTTCAAATATAAGGACTTGGCACCACAATTTTCTTTTGAGGTATAATCAAAAGCCTTCAATAGTGGAAGAATAAAAAGCAATTTTGACTTACGCTTTGTAAACATAAGTTGTAGGATTTTCAGGTGCCATCGAAATTGCTTTCTCTAATTTTTCTAGAGCTGGTTCTAGTTTTTGTTGATCTTGTAAGAGCTTTAAAGAAAGGGAGATTTGATTGGTTAAAACTCAAGATATAACTCAGGGATACCCCAATCTCATTAAGCTTCAAATATTTGACAGCAAACTTATTTCATGTATTAAACAGAATGAGGCCGGAACCAAGAAAGGGGAAATGAAATGTAAGGCATTAAGGCACAATATGATTTCATTGAAAGTGCAATATCATTGTTCAAAGTCGAACTTCCATACCAGACGATTATCAGACCATGTTCGCACGTGACGGTTCCGTCAACGCTCCGAAACAGAACCGTCACGTGCGAACATGGTCTGAGTTTTACAGGACACATTCAATGGTGAAAGTGAAAACTAAAATCTCAATTCCATCCATTTCTTAGCGTTTCAGTGTCTTCTTTGCACCATGGTCACACTTGACACTTTCGCCTAGATTCAGCAAATTTAGTTGAATCTAGAGACGAAAATCTAAAAGCGACGAAACAAAAATTATATTTAAAGCACCGTAGCATATACCTGTCCGTGCAGACTCCATGCTTCAGGACAATTTGGGAACAATCGGGTGGTTTCTTCTAGCACCGCGTCTGCTTCTTTCATCATTGTTGGTGACATTGCCTGCATGGCTTGTTTACAAATACAATATCCCAGTTGCAGGCGTGGAGCAACAAAGTTTTTGTCTAGTTCGATTGTCTTCTCGAACTCGTTGCGACCTTCCTGTAATCTTTCCGTCAAGAAGTATAACTATTGAAAGAAGAAAGGAATCAATAATTGAAAATCCCGCAAAGGTGTCAAAGTTCCTTTAGATAACAGTGACGAATTCATATAAAATTTAGATTCCTATAATTGTTATAATTGACGAATATAATAAGAAGAGCCATGAATGAACAAATAGTTGTTCTGGTCAAAACCAGAATTTGACTGCTTTTGTGACTCCTTTAAAAACATTTTGAATCTATTGAATCTGATATAACTCGAATAAAATCCACTCAAAAATCATCAAAATCCATTCAACATCAATACCAGCTGACGCACAACACCGTTTCAACTTTTTCTGCACGTTATGAATGTTAGCAATGAAATGAAATGAAATGAACATACTTGTCCACGATGGTGGTGAATGTTTGGGTTGTCTTCATCGATGGCAATGGCTTTGTCGAAATCTGCAAAACAACCTTTATCGTCCGCTTGCTGCATCTTAAGACTACCACGTTTAATCAACGCGTCAATTTTGAACTGAAAATTACGAGAACGATTAAAGAACAAATGAAAATCTAGAGGTGGCGCAACAATGGACTTCATTTTTCCTTCTTTGCCTTTTTAATTATCTAATGATGGAAGCGGCGTTCTTAAGTGAATCTGGTTTTTGTATGACACAAGGATCACTGGGGTCTATATAAAAAGGATTGTAGCGACTTTGTCACCGTTAAACATTGCACGATTTTGAATGAAGATTGTTTTAAACATTTTAAATAAAAACAGTCCATTATTGGAGTAGTGGGAAAACTATGCTCGGCCTGTAGTTCAATTATTAGTGTCCTCATTGAGCATATTGAAAGTTCAAGGTGTAAAGTTTAAAACTTCACATTTCAAAGTCAAAGTTCACGTACTTTTTTATTTTCCTCCGAATCGTCTAGCTCGATGACAGCGTCGAAATCTGTAACTGCTTTTTCAATATCTGACATCAGTGTGTATAAGGTTGCCCGTAGTAACAAGCACCTATTCTTGTATGGACCAACTAGAATGTGAAATAAAAATAAAAATGGAGGTGTTATATTATAGATATTTTGTATGAGAAAACAAAAAGTAAAAATTACAATATGCTACCAAAGGCTTTGCCAGGGTTTCTTGTTGCAAATGCCTCAAAGTGGGGCAGCAAAATTTCAGAATCGAAAGAATCATCCCCAAGAAAACGTACTACTTCTAGCTTGAGTGACTTCAAAATGAACTCGTTCCAAATGTAGGGAAACTCTTATATATACTAGGCGCCAATGAAATTTTGACTGAATTATTCTTGTGCTGTCCCAATTTGAGGCGTTAGCATTCACTTTGGAAAAATCTCAGAGCAAGGGCGTAAAAATTGTAGCTTGGGCGGTTCCACTTCCACCACAAAAAGTGAGACGATTTAATAATATTGATTGACGAAGTTTTACAAAATGACTCACGGCCGTCGATTTCTTGTGTACATAACATGATGACGTTATCGTAGTCTTTATTCTTCATTTTGGTGGAAATCTCTTCGTATTTTGTCTTTCCTTTATCTTCCTCTGCTACATTGATCGCAAATAAATCTATGAAGAAGGGCAACTCAGATTTGTAACATATATTTACTAACATCCTTTTCTGCTACGTGGAAAAGGACCAAAAGTGTGTAATGTCAGACAAACTATCTGGCTGATTTTAACACTACGTTTACAAGCTTAGGTTCCGTTTATCCTTCCGAAAAAAAACTAATATTTATCTGCTGGTGTATATTGACCACTTTCAATGATGAAAAATGATGAAAAGTAGTGAAAAATTCAAACTGTTCACAGACTTCACAATAATTTTTGTGGATCTGGTTTTTTAGTTAAGAACGTTGGGCCTACCTTCATTAAAAGAATCTAAATATGATCTGACAAACGTTGCTGATGGAAGTATCCTTGGGCGTGCCTGAAATGGTAAAAAGATTTAAAAATTCAAATCCAGTTTTTTTTAGTTAAGTCATGACTATAAGAACATTGACAAGGCAAAATACCAACAAGTACACCAAATTAACACCGTGCCTCTTACCAGAATTTACATGAAGAGATTTGGCCCGACTTTGAATGATGTCCTCACAAAAGGTAAAATCGTGGGAGCCCAACCCTCTTGAGGTGATAAAAATTGCTGATCACTCTATACTTAAGCTTTCCTTCAAATTATGTAGTTTTATTTAGTTTTTTGAAATTAATTAAAGGGAAGAAAATCTTGGATTTCACCGAAATGTCCTATAATCCTATCATTCATGAAATCGAAAGTGAGGTGAATACTTGAAATCATCTAATCTGTTATCCTTGGTAATTTACTCAAAGCAAAGTGTGCAGAGGTGTCCAGCCCCCACCCAGCTAAATTCTAGAAACATAGCCCCCACCTTCACAAAGCAAAATATCAAAGAAATTTTGCATACAAATTCTTGATAAATTTATTGCGGAGCAGGCAAAAACTTTTTCAAGACCTTCCCCACAGTATAGATTTTTAACATGATTTAAAATATCTTCAACCTATCAGCTCTGCCCCCAGTTCTATTACACAACACTCAGCCCCCCCCCTAGCAAGCTAGCCCCAGTATTTTTTGAAAAATACAGCCCCCAATCAAGCAAAATTGGTTTAGCCCCCTCCCTAAGCTCAGGGAAGGGGTGCATTCTATGCAAAGATGGCCCATGTATTTCGAAAGAAACTTTAAAGAATGATTTCATCCACAAGAGTTTGTTTCCTGAAAGTAGCATACCTTGAAGTGGGCTTCAGCTAATTCTTTGCCGAACGTTTTGAGAATCCTGTCAGCTAGGATCATGTTGTTCTGGTTGGAAAATCCTTCTAATAAACATACTGCAGTGATGTCTAAAAATATCAAAGGGTTTTTAAATGTATCCTTGATGTAAGTGAATCAGTTTTTGCCCATCGTCGTTCATATGACTAAAGGATAATCTCAAAACTTACTTACTTACTAAACCTTACAAAATTTAAAGTTTTACTGTGGTGATCATCTTTGAGATTGAGATTGAGATTGCCCTTTTTTCATGTAGAGGAATAGTCAATGTTTTTTATATGACAAAAAAGCCAATCTCAAAAGCAGAACAGAATTGCAAGATTTCTAATTTTCCAAGACACTTATTTTGAGATTGAACCTTTTAGTCATGTGGACGACGCCGGATGTAAACATACTATATCGTAAAATTTTGGTTTCTTTGATGATAATGGCTATAAATATCAAATTCTCTCTGTTTTTAAGTAGCTAGAGTATGGCCATTAAACAACAAACTACTTGGTCCGGAATAACCAATGACCAAACTTTAATATCAATACCTTCTAAAGCAAGCCGTTTCTCGTTGGTAACATCGTGTGCTTTGGCTCTTCGTGCTAACGCTTTTGCGTATTTTGGATTCAGACTGATGGCTGAAATCAAAAAAATAGAAATGTATCTAAAAAGTCTATGTTAACTAAGGAGTTTCAGTTTTTCTGGTTCCTACTATCATGATTAATTAAAAAACAAAAGGGCATATTGTTTTCTTAAAATAAATTTTCTGAAGAAAATTTTCCATATAAGTTGAAGAATTTTTCTATGTATTTTTGTATTTTTGGAGAAAGATTTGCATGTATTTTTGAAGGAGAGTTTCTATTTATTTCTTTAAAAATCTTCATTTCTTTTGTAAGCAGTTTCCATGTAGTATGTATGAAGAAAATACTCCATACCTCTTCGAAGGAAAATTTGCCGTTTGTAAAGCGAGTCTTAAGCTTTCCATGTATTTGTATTTTTGAAAGTATACTTTCTCAAAGAAGCTTTCAATTAATATTTTTGAAAGAAACTTTTTGTGTACATACAGTGGAAACTCCATAACTCGAGCATCTTTAACTCGAAGACCTCATTAGCTCGAACAAGTTTTCTTGTCCCTTTAAAGTTAATTTCCTAAACTCGAACAAATTCGTGTTCCTTGTGCGTGTTTGAGTTATTGAGATTCAACTGTATATATAAAAGGTTAAAAACGTCCTTGTATAAGATTTGTTAAAAAATGTATTTTTGAATGAAACTTGCGGTTTTTTTTTAAGAAACAATTTTTTCTAAAAGAAAATAATCCATGTAATTTGGAAGAAAATTTCTAAGTACTATTGAAGGAAGCTTTCTTAGGGAAATAAATCAACAGCTTTAGCATACCTTTCGTTGTGTCAACAATGACTTCTTTCCATTTTTTCTATAAAAGAGTTTCAAAAAGATGAGACAATATACAGGTTTGCCTGACCTGCAAGTTTTAAGTTTTTTTTTAGATATTTAATTTAGTTCTTTTACCCTCAAAATACCTTGATGAATTCAAAAATAAGCTTTCTTTGTTTGAAGATCAACAAGTCCCTGCAATGAGTAAATCATCTTACTAATTGTTCATGTGCTGCAGCTCTGTTTTGGTAATAAGTCGACATCTCCAGTGGTTGATCAGTGGGACAATGTTCAATGGCTTTTGTATAGCATTCAATGGCTTGATCAAAACGACCAGCTTTGAAGTATTTGTTTCCTTTCCCTTTTGCTCCTTCGGCCTTTTCAAGCGGTGTCTATTGAAAAATAAAATTCATTAGTTGATTTATCAAGTAACTTAGATTGAGCGGAATATTAAGTATAACTTTAATATCCTTTTTTTCTTCTAATATCTTTCATTAACCTTTCTTTAATCTTGCAAGAATTGAAATGATTTATAAATCTGCCTTCAAACAATTCTTGAAATGGGGAAAACCCAACTTTTTTTTAGCAGGACAACACATCACATATTTTGCAAGGAAAATAGATCCTATGCCCTAGTGTTCTCAGAATGGTGGAAGAATCCTAGCTAAAAATTTTCAAAAGAACAAAGAATTTAAAACAACTTTCCTTGGGAAATACAGAGTCTTAAAATCTAAGAATCTATATTTTGCAGGAACTGATATATTTCAAGGAATACTGGTATTTTACTAGGAAAATTAAAGAAGCATTTTTAACAAGGAAATGGATAGGCTTATGTGTTCAAAATTGCTTGTAAGGACACATATTGTGCAAGGAAAATTCTAGAGCTTGATTTTTGCAAGCAAAAATAAATGTACTTTACAAGAAAAATTGAATACATTTTATTGTTTTCAGCAAGGAAAATTTGAGAACACCCATTTCGCCATTTGGCAAGGAATATCAAAAGAAATATGTATTTTGTATTATGTATTATGATTAGTAATACAGAAAAATCAAATGAATTTGAAACAAATTTACCCTAGTGTCTTCTTCCACAGTTTCTTGCTTTCCCTTATCACTTTCCATTGGGGCCACTACTGCCACAGGTGCTCCTTCCCCTCCATCAGTAGCATCTTTAGCGTCATCATCTGATTTGGTATAATAGTAATAAAGACCACCAGCTACGCAAAGCGTGGCTACAGGAACACCGACATACAAAGCAAGGTCTTTGGCAGACAGACTTGGTTTCTCAACTGCTTCAGCAACTGGTGGAACAGGTACTGGCGGAGTTGCAACTGGTGGTGCAGCTAATTTTGGTGCTGGGACAGAGAATCCAGTTGGAAGTGGCATTCTTTTTTGTTTTTCTTTTTTATACCTAAAAAAATAAAAGACTGGTTATGATAATAAACATTACCAAAAACAAGAAAAACTGCGTAACCTTATTATCAAAATTTATTCATATCCATCAAATAAATTCAGACATTTGATCTATATTTTATATATTACAGCTAACTATCAAGTGTACACATCCCATATGCTTATCTTTCCATCTTTGCTTCCAACAATTGCTTTATTATTCTCATCGAAAGCTAAACAGTTGATAGTTTCTGAGTGATATTTCAAAACAGCTAACAATTTCATATTTTTCCAGTTATATATTCGAACTTTACCATCCCAACCGCCGATAAAAACTAGTTTGTTGTCATTTCGTAATTTCACTGCTGAGGACCCCTTATATTGGGTATCAATGCTCTGCAACAGCTCCATTTTTGTAAAGTTTTCTTCAACCTTGATTACTTTTATATTGTTTGTAGCAGAAGTTGCTAACAGCTTCATTGTAAAATAATCAAAACATAATGCCATAATTGGATCATCAAAAAGTTTTATTGAGTATAATACTGATCTTTTCTCCACATCCCAAAGGAGGACGCTCCCATCTTCATATCCAGCAATTAGCACAAAATTGTTATCCAAGGCTAACAGCTCCATTTGCATTATCATTCCTTTGTTTTCATCCAGTTGTAACATTTTACTACAACTATTTGGAAAATCCTTTATGCTTATGTTAGACTTCTCTCCTGGCACAGCTATCCAAAATTTGTTTGGTTCATTTTGTATTGTGCTTATTGGACAGAAGCCCACAGCTGGAGAACGCCATGTGTCTACATGGTCTGACAATATTGTGTCTTCCATAAATCTTAATTTCCAGAATGTGACTTCTCCAGAGCGGTTGTGTGTGATTAAAAATATTTCATTGTTGTCATATTGTATAACTTTCAAGTGTAAAATACTTGTTACACCTGCCTGAAGTTCTGTTATAGGCCTTTGTGTTGTTTGGTTCCAAAATATAACCTTCCCAGTTGCAGACCCTGAGATAATTGTTTTGCAATGTTGATAATAATGCAGAGAACTGATATCATCGTTTCGACTCCTTAAAACAAAGACAGGGTCAGGGTCAGCATTATAGGCTTTGTTTGTTGATGTGAGGTACATTCCAAATAAGCCATAAACAATGCAATTATTAATACCTTAAAAAATAAACACAGGTATGAAACTTTTTATGGTCATCACAAATTTTTCATCCATGCAAAATTTTCACCTCCGCATGAGGGAAAGTCTTCATCAAGTTATAGTCAATTGGCTAGGCAACCTACAGTTTTCAGTTTTTCTAATCATGATAAGAGATTTACTGACAATTCCAGGCTTACCTTGCAATGATTTTCAAAATTTTGAAATATATAGATAGAAATATTTTCTGATGCCAGCCTGGAAAATTGCACTTAAAGAAAATTTTTGCTTATAGAGCACATGGGTATTATTTCTGTTTCTGAAAATACTAGCCAATTTTCTCACCAGGGCCAGTTAAAATTTCCCAACATTACTTAAAACCCTTGCCTTGTATAATTGAGGAAAATTTATTATAAGTGAAACACATTTTGATTTTTGCTAGAACACCTTAAATTGGTAAAAAATTGTGGAATGGTCCAAGGCAGTGTAATTGAGGCTTGAATTTGTCAAAAAATGCGTTTTGTTTCGTAACTAGGCTGCCATATAGTAGAAGGGAATTAGGTTATGACCGGAAAAAAATACATATAAAGCTGAAATTTTGCACAGAGTTAGGGGAAGGTCTTGGGAACCTCCAATTAAAACCCCCCACCTTCAGCACCTTGGCGTCACGAGCTATGACGTCATAATCCATAATGGCTGCGATAAAATTTGTCCAAATTTCAAGTTGTTCAAACATAGGAATATTATATACCGTTGGAAAGCTTATCGAATTCTGAACAGCTTTTTTGCTTACGAAATTTTCTAAAAATGTACTGAATGTGAGTAAATTGGGCTTAAAGGTCTATGACGTCATCAAGTCAAAAACTTCCGAAATCAAACTTCTTCAAACATAGGCATGTTATATACCGTTGGAAAGCTTGCAGAAAGCTGAACAACATTTTTGCTTACAAAATAACCTATAAATGCACTGAATAACACTAAATTGAGCCTAAACCTATGGCGTCATGATGAGAAAATTCCATATTAAATTAAGCTAGAGCTTATAGCAAGTCGAAAAAAAGTCAATAAATCTACTATTATGTCAGCTGCTTTTGTTTTTATATTCTAATTATAATAAACCATTTTCATTTTGTTTTTCTTATATTAATTAATAGTGTTTGATTTTCGTATTTTCTTTATAATTATAGGCCATGTGCGAATATCTGAATTTATTCCAGTTCCTACACGAAGTTTTGTCAGATCTTTGTTGTTAGTAAAAAGCTTTTGGTGTATAAAGTAGACTCTTGATATTGAGTTTCGGTTATATTTAGTATTGGAATATCATTATAGTCTTACTTCGTTTTCATTTAGAGTAAGAAGGAGAAATTATATGTGATGAAATTATGAAAAACTAAAATAAAATTATGGAATATTGCATTATATGTAAGAAAGATTTCAGTGATGCCAAGAAAGTTACCGTCAAAAGAAAAGGTCTAAATACTTTAATCAGAGCGTGCAATGATCGTGGTTTGGATACCTTGCTCGGGTAAGCTTAAGAATTTTTAGTTTAAATGTGGACCTGTATTTCCTTTTAATATTGGACTAGAAGCTAGAAAGAATGTTGACAAGTTTAAAAGCCAAGTCTGATCTAAATTAAAGTTCTATAGGAGCTTATAGGTGTTGAGTTTGTGATACTGTAATTGCTAGAAATATTTGATTGTTGATTTCTATTTTAAGTTTATTTTCATTTCACTTATTGTGTAAAGGGAGCTGAAGGATGCATCGAATTCAGAGTCCATTAGTATCGCAGTGCATGAATCATGTAGGAAAAAGACAATCGATAAGCGTACCCTTCCAGTTCCAGATAACCTCCCAACCCCACAACCAAAGCGCTTACGATCATCGTATGCTGCAAAACCTGTTTTTAATTGGAAGAAAAACTGCTTTCTATGCGACGAAAAAGCTAACCGTAAATATTCGACCGTTATTGCCATAGAAACTCTACCGATCAAGAAGCAGTTGTTGAAATGTTCACGAGAGAGAGATGATGAGTGGGGAGGAAAGGTAGAGGCTCGTTTAAACTCCATAATCGACTTACCGGCTGAGGAAGCGGTTTACCATATCGTTTGTATGAATCGATTCCGTTTAATCAAGCCTACTAACGATAAATCCTCAGCTAGACCAGTCGATACCTCTTTGATGGAAAATTTTCTGAAAGTGTGCCAGTGGTTAGATGAAGGAGATGGGGAATTGTATACGCTGACTGACTGTTATCATAAAAAGTATTTAAAAACAAAACTCATCGAAAACTACAAGGAACATATATATTTCTTTCAATCTGAAGGACGTGGCGACATCATCGGATTTAGACATATGAGCAAATTCTTCATGGAAGAATTCATGAAAATGAAAGAGCGAACTCCAATTGACATGATTGTAGCTGCAGCAAAAATTGTCAAAAGTGATATCAGAGAAATGCCACTTGATAAGACACTTTATCCATCGCTATTCGAGATGAGGAATTTAGAGTACCAAAGCGATTGGGTTCCTGAAAGTTTGCAGATGTTCCTGAACCAACTTTTTCCTTCAAAGCTAAAACAAATCAGCATTGGACAATGTATTACCCAAGCTTCGAGACCACGATCTTTGATATCACCTATACCCTTTGGAATTGGTGTAGACCTCGATAAGTCTTTCGCTACTAGATGGTTCGTCGATCATCTCGCAAAGTTTGGTTTCTCCGTAACATCAGATGAAGTTAAACTGTTCAAATAATCAGCGATAGCCTCGGTTAGACACAGTAATGATCCACCGACCAACAATTCGTCAACCCAAAGCATCGTACCAACTAATAGTTCGTCAACCCAAGACGTCGCACCAGCCAGTATCCCGTCAACCCAAGACGTCGCATCGACCAGCAGCTCGTCAACCCAAGACGTCGCACCAGCCAGCATCCCGTCAACCCAAGACGTCGCATCGACCAGCAGCTCGTCAACCCAAGACGTCGCACCAGCCAGCATCCCGTCAACCCAAGACGTCGCACCAGCCAGCATCCCGTCAACCCAAGACGTCGCATCGACCAGCAGCTCGTCAACCCAAGACGTCGCACCAGCCAGCATCCCGTCAACCCAAGACGTCGCATCGACCAGCAGCTTGTCAACCAAAGACGCCGCACCAACTAACAGTTCGAAATTCGACCAATGGGTAGCAGATAATGTGGACCACAATATAAGAACTCTTACTGGTAAAGGAACTTTTCATGGTATGGGTATTATAAGAATTGGTTCAGGCGAAACATCGAAACAAAAGGCAATCAGACGTTTGAAGCATCGTAGTCAAAATAACCTTTCAGGGTCATCTATACCGATCATGGAGTTCTACAGCTCAAGTTTTAATGGATTGAAGGAGCTGATTGTCATGGAGAGGATTGCGCTAACAAAAAAGTAAGTATTAACTATACCCATCAAAGAGAAGACAAAGTAATATACCTTGCAGAAATTTACGACTAAAATCTCAGACTAGACAATCTACACGAGACAAATAAATAGTGAAGATATATATTATTCTTTCCTTTCGTTAACTTCTTCAGCTGGTGGATCAATATGACGAGGGTGAAACAGACGAAACCAATCCCCAACATGACGATGAAAACCGAAACGTCTTCAAAGATATTTTTAAGTGAAAAAAGTTTTGAAATTCTAAAACGCTGTCTGAATTTATTGGACTATACCCTTCGATAATCTAATATTGAAAATAACCAAAATAAAGGACCAACCAAAATTTCTCTTGAAATTAGGACATAATGACGTCATAGCTTTAGGCTCAATTTACTGCTATTCGGTGCATTTACAGGGTTTTTTGTAAGCGAAAATGTTGTTCAGTTTTCTGCAAGCTTTCCAACGGTATATAATATGCCTATGTTTGAAGAAGTTTGATTTCGGAAGTTTTTGACCTGATGACGTCATAGGCCTTTAAGCCCAATTTACTCACATTCAGTACATTTTAAGAAAATTTCGTAAGCAAAAAAGTTGTTCAGAATTCGATAAGCTTTCCAACGGTATATAATATTCCTATGTTTGAACAACTTGAAATTTGGACAAATTTTATCGCAGCCATTATGGATTATGACGTCATAGCTCGTGACGCCAAGGTGCTGAAGGTGGGGGGTTTTAATGGGAGGTTCCCAAGACCTTCCCCTAACTCTGTGCAAAATTTCAGCTTTATATGTATTTTTTTCCGGTTAGGCCGTTTATTCACCTAATTCCCTTCTACTAATAGTCCTTTGGGAGAATGAGACAGCCTATTGACTCCGGATATCAAATTACTCCAGCTATTTGGGCCAAAAATTTCATCTACTCCTGTATTATACAGAAATAAAACCCTTATACTTTATAGGATGCCCAGAGAAAGATTTGCATGCTTATTGCATGCTAATTTAGGAGAATGTTAGCGTGCAAATTTGAACAAAACTTATTTGTTATATAGATAATATCTAATTTCCCACTGGTTTTTCTTGCATTCACTGAAAAGTATGGAGAAATTAGTTATGCAATAAACTGCCTTTGCCTAGGAGTATTATGTAAAGTTTGATCAAGGTTACATTATTTTGGATTTTTTACTTTTTACTGTAAGTACTTTCAGGAAATCAAAGGAAACCCATGTGACTAAAGTTGAAATCAAAAAATTGTTATAGAAAAGTAACTATAACAATTTTTTAGTTTCAATGTTTGTATTTGTACAAAAGAAATTTCTACAGAGTTTGTAGTTATACTTGGAGAAGGGATCTTGCCAACATTCAGTTTTTTCACTGGCTGCTGTCTGGGAATAGTCGTTTGGGAAAACTTGATGGCCTATTGAATAACGAATTACTCAAGCCACTTAAAAGGGATAAATTATCTTGTACCTTGGTAACAGTTGTGAAAGATTTTGTAGTGATATTATTAAAGAACTTTGTAGATTCAGTGTAGCCAGCGTTTTAATCATCAAGTGTTTTTAAGATTGTTATCCGCAATTTCTCAAGATTTTTTACGTTAAAAAGCGCTACGCAATATGCAAAATAATCACATTGCAGCTTGCGCGCTCAATGATTCTTGTCAACTGAACAAACATGCTCAGACTGGCTCAGAGCGCATTTTTCTGATGATTTAATATGTCGAGCGACCAACCGACTCACATTTTGGAGCTGGGAATGACGCGAACACAACTTATTGGTGACCCAGGCCTAATTACTGTAGTTATTCAAAAGACTGTCACGTTCTCTCAAACAACTATTGGATTTGAGAAAGTGTTGTCTGGTTTTAGGTCTTGCAGTATGTGTTTCCCATAGAAACGGCAGCAGTCTCGTTTCTCCAGACAGTCTGCATATCGTAATACTAGACAGCTAATTTATTTTTTATAAAGGGGTTATTCCTGCTGCATTACAGCATAAACATATTCAATTCGATTCACGCACCATATACCAAGCATCCTCCCCAATCCCTGTTTTCAAATTTCAGCTGGGAATTTTGAGTGTGCTGTGCTGTTAGCCCTTCCAAGCCAATGGGTCTTTAGGCGAAGCTTAAGTATTTTTTCTCACAACAAAGCCTAAAAGCTTTAAAGTAGGCTAGTTTATGCAAGACAATCAAATTAAAACCCATTGGGGCGATATCAAACGGGTAAAAGGAAACGTAACCATAGTTTGCACCGACAGACCATTTTTACCTTTCTACCTTATCGGCCCTTTTTACACCGGCCCTTATTAGCGTTATTTTTGGGCTTGTGGCATAATAAGGGCCGGCGTAAAAAGCGCCAAGAATTTGCAATTTTAACCTATATAAAGCGGCGTTAATTTTTATCATTATTTCTCAATTTAAAGGATTTTAGGTATGATTCGAAGAAGAAAATTATCCATTGTTTTACTCCATATTCAAAACTTCGGTGAAATATTTAATATATAATTAAAAATCAGTGACTTTCTATGGAATTTTCAACAGTTTACAACTGAAAAATGACATGTTAATGTAAATTCTAGGCATTAGTAGCCATTTTTTTTACAAATTTTGGCATTATTAATGTAAAAAGGGCCAATAAGGTACCGTAACTTGGTCTAATGTCGACATCCCTCCTCTTATTCTGACACCCTTTTTATTGACCTTTTTGCCTTTCCATCCGCCATATTGAATTGTATGCAAAAATTATGGTGGCCGAATTGCTCTGGTGAAATTCCCTTAGAAAGTATGCAAAAAGAAAGTATTAATATAAAACTTACATGCATAATTGGCATTATATTAAAGTGTAATCTTGTAGAAGAAAGATTAAATTTGCTTCTCTTGAAAACTAAAAATAATTATATTCGCTCATCTCTTAGAACAAGCACTTCAAAAATCAATAACATTAGACATAAACTCGTCCTGAAAAATCATCAACGAAGGTAAAAAATAATCCTTATTTGGCTGATGGTAAATTATTCTCCTGGGAATAATGGCATGAAAACAGAATATGTTATGTCTTTAAGAAGAAATTTGTAAAAGGCTTTTGTTGTTCTGTGAATATCATGGCATGAATCCCCCCCCAGCCCGCAGGGGGGGGGGCTACAACCAGAATCTTCCTGATAAAGGCTGGGGGTTGGATTTTTTTTAAATTTCAGGGGGTACCTATGATCTCTGGGGGTATCTAACTTTTATGCAGTAAGGTCTGGGGGCTTGGGAACTATATTTTATCTTGCTTTTATCTAACTATCATTATTCTTTTTAATTATAAAAATATACAATTTTTTCATTTCTTGACATATACTCAAGTCACAGGGGGTACCAATCACAGGGGGTACCTACTATCTTCTGTTGTTTGGGGGTACCTAAAATTCAGGGGGTACCTATTTTCTTAGGGGTTACCTAAACCCCTGGTCCATGCCATGAATATTTCTTTTTGGATTAAGAAATTCCATCTTTTATTGATCTAATGTAGATTATAATATTTATTTATAAGATGCTTTGTTGTCTTTTTAATCTTTGAGTAAACTTGCATATATATGTTTCGTATACACGTCTTTTTTTTTTAAGAAACACACTTTTAAGAAAGATGAGGCTCAGAATGCCTAAAAACTAAGAAACATCTAAGAAACATGCTGAGGCTGAGAATGAGAAAATAACATTTTTTAATTCGGTTTTTTATAAGAACCTTCCAATCAAGGCTTATTATGTCAAGAAGTTTAGAAACATGTAAGAAACATTTAAGACTCAAAAGGCCGATTTCTTAAGAAACATTGAGGCTGCTTGGTAAAACTAGTTTCTAAAAAAAAAAAGACGTGTACTTTCCAACTAAGTCCAACCACTGCTTTTTCGTTCCTCTATTTTTGCATACAATTCAAGATGGCGGATGGAAAGGCGAAAAGGTTTATTAGCTGAAATTGATAGAAAGGTTGAAACTGTTTTTCTTTGCTTAGTGGTTAGAGAGGAATAATCCTTTTTCAATCAGTGATTCAAGCTTTCATATTATTCCTGTCTCTTAAGAAGGGTGTCGGAATTGGGCGACACTCGCAAATATCTTTGTTTCGCTTCGCCCGAGTATAATTGAGTTGGTGAGTCTGTAAAGTTGTCGGACTTTTCCTGTCAATGACCTTTCCTTTGTTCAAAAATTTTATTTTGCCGATTTTTTGCGAGCGATTTCTAGCATATTCGCGGCATTTTGACTTTGTTTATCATTACATGCGCCATTTTGGGGTCGGAGGTCACAGTGTTCAAAGATCATAATTTTAAACCACCCATTACGCGGTTGCTTTTGGCTGCTGCTGGCAGTTTCCTCCAAGAATGCACTCCAAAAATGGATGGAAAAATGGAAACCCGAAAATTTTTACGACAGACCGACGGACTCACTTTTTAGACCCAACGAGGAAGCGAAATGAAAATAGACCTTTTTTCAAAGAAGCCACCCTGTTGAATAATTATGTAGTCCAGCAGAAAAATTATGATAAAACCATGCATAATTATTACTATAAACATGATACAGTAATTATGCATGGCTCTATCATTGTTTTTATGGCTGGACTACATAATTATTCAACAGGACGTCCTCTTTGAAAAAAGGTCTATATTTGTGATTACCGTGCGTCTTAGACAAGGGCAAAAAGGGATGTTGATGTTGGACCAACTTATGATACAAATCTTGTTTCGCTAAAAACGCCGAGAAAAACGCTTTATTTTTCTCAAGTTGTCCCATGGCCATGCTACAAACAGACAAATATCAAACTAATCGTTTTACTCCATTGAGTTCTTTTTAGTCTGGAGCAGCGTGCACTGATGATATTTTTCTATAAACATCGAAATATGACTAACTAAAACGGGAGAACTTTTCAATTTTGGCCCTCTTTTATTTGCTTAAAAACGGTCCTATTTCAGAATAAATTGTCCAAAGAAATGAAGGACTTAAAAGTCAGAATCATGGGAATTAAAAATTCCTCTTTCCAAAGAAATGGAGGATGCCATGTCCCCATGCCCCCTACCTAAGCCAATGAAAAAAACTTACTCTCAAGTATTCCACACGAGATTGATGTGCCTATATGGTTTTTGTTTTAACACTTTTGCTTTTTGGATCCTGGTTTATGTGTGATTTTTGGATTTTTGCTGGAAATCCCACTGCTGCTCATGCTTTGACTGACATAAAATGGCAGACGGAGTAGTGGCACGGTAACTGGCCCTCGCGGATCGTCCGTCCCCTCCCTGGTCACGATGGTTCTAGGAAAATTGCCCCCGAGAAAATTGCCCCCCGGAAAACTGCCCCCGGAAAATTGCCCCCCGGAAAATTGCCCCCTAGGAAAACTGCCCCCTAGGAAAACTGCCCCCCAGAAAATTGCCCCCCAGAAAATTGCCCCCTAGGAAAATTGCCCCCCGGAAAATTGCCCCCCCCCCGCCATCTTTTTTTCCACTTTTTTATAAAATCCAATGAAACTTCAAATGGCTGTAAAACTAAGTAGTTTTGAATAACTCTTAGGGTACCTATTAAACGGGGGTCAGCGGGGGTGGATTGGAAAAAAGGCTAAAACAGCATAATCCGTACAAAAAAGAAGTTTCAGATTCCGAAAAATTGATAAGCGGAGGAGGGGTTGGATTAACAATGTCCTGGGTAGAAAATTTTCGAAAAATAGATTATTTTGGTGGGAACTTTTTTGGGGGAATACTGTAATTAATTTTTTAACTGTGGTTGGAATTAATTTTAGCGAATGACAGCGCAAATCTGTTCTATTTCATCTTATTTTGAGCAACTTTGTTGAATTTCAGGGGTTGTTTAGCCAAGAAAACTGAAATTTTAATTTTGGTGGGAACTTATTTTGGCAAGTTAGTAAAAATTAGTTCCCTTAGCTTAAGATAGCACGGATAGGGCGCTTAGGGTTAAGAAATGGGGAAAGATTTTTTTGAAAGTGATTTTATTACTCGACTATCTTTCTCCACCTCATACAAAACTTGTAAAAGTCGTTTTTGAGGCGTCTTTTTTCTTTAAGAAAAAACTAAAAACTGAAACATGCAAAGCAGATCAATGGTCAGCGTGAGGAATATCGGAATATAGTAAGAATGAAGTTATCCATTCCATATGACCAACAAAATTTGGAAAACCATAAAGAAATTACTTGAATAGCGAAAGAAATACAGTATAAAACACATTGAAATTGACTATCGCTAAACAGAGAAAACGCTTTCTCTGTATTCCATGGTTAAACCACATTATTCCTTATAAAAAGCGTCAACTTAATGAAAATTACGGCTGCAAAATATTCTAGATCTCTTAATCCGTTAAGACGTGATCACGTAAAATTGCGTAATCCAAAATCTCCCAAATGTTGAAAATTGAGTTAGATTTAGTTTCGAAAAATGGAAAAATAGGGGGCAATTTTCTGGGGGGCAATTTTCCTAGGGGGCAATTTTCCGGGGGGCCGTTTTCCGGGGGGCAATTTTCCGGGGGGCAGTTTTCCGGGGGGCAATTTTCTCGGGGGCAATTTTCCTGACACCGTCACGATATACATTTCTGGCCTTTCTGATGCTGCGGGCTGGTCATTGCATGGTGTAGGACAGTACAAAGACGTCATTTCCCGCAAACTTGCTGGTCCCCTTGGGCTTTCAAAATATTCTTTTTTTTCAAGAATGACAAGAGCTTTTGAAGTCTGTTCTGTACTTAGGCATTGCCCCTCGCATTGCCCGGGGGTCGGGGGTATCCTGGGTACCAGAGCCGCAGAGGCTAAGATTTTAAGAGAAAACTAGCCGTATTGTATAAGGGTTGCGAAGCGATCCAGACTCCACCTCAATTCGCAAGTTGCTAGCAAAATAAGAGACACTCTAAAAATCCCTCTAATAAAGCCGCTATAGAGGCAGGATCGTAAAAGAGCCTTAATGCCAAACACACCACATAATCTACGGCGGAACAACATCCGACACCGCCCGCGCATCACTCTTTTTTTTCCTTCTAGTTATTCTAGTGTAAATGGTGCCTTAATAAAATCGAACGATATTCGTCGAATGATCGAACATTTTTATTCAAATCACGAATCGTCTGTCGAAATCATCAAAACATAAAAATAAAACAAAAACAAAAATGTACAAAGATGGTTTGTTGGTTCTTGGGGGTAGTTTTGATTTAATTCTTGACAAATTCGACAAATTTGATTACCTCTGTACCAACCTCGTCCCCGTGTATCCCAGGCTTTATTTACGTTACTGATTGACGCCAGAGAATACCCTGGTGTTGGCTGATGCGAGTTCCCCCTCTCAGAGGGGGAACTTCTCAAAACAATCCGTCATAAAATATTCTGACGTTACAAAGTTACACTGCAATGCAACGACTTCAAAAAAGAAGAACGAATGAAATCTGACGTTTTGTTTTTGAATTACGTAATCTTTCGCGTTCGAAAACCAGCCAATGCCAGGGTATTATCTAGCGCTATCAGTAAGAATCAAAAAGCTGATAATACGCAGGGATCGAGGTTGGTTCCCTACTTCTTTTATCATAGAATATCTACTTGATTTTGCAAGGTAAGTGTCGTTCTTATCTGATATTCCGATGGCGGATTAGCGGCCGCCCCCGCTAAAGCTCTAAAGGGAGCGGGTCAATTTCCCATCGGAGAGGAATGATAGTCGGCCTTTGATGTGCTGCATCCTCAGTTGGGTTCAACAGTCCTTTCTCGTAAACCTAGAAATATTTCAGTTGGACCCGCCAATCCCCGAAAACGAGGGCTGGGTCACCAGAACTCCCGCTACAAAATTCTTGACGCAGTCTCGCAAAATTCCGTAATGTAAACCTTCCAGATGTTGAAAATTTTCCCGACCTTCAGAGCTTTAGCGTGTTGGAAGAAAATTTCACCACACGCACACCACACTTTTTTACACTCCTGCCTTCCGCCCGCGCGACTTGCAAAAACCTCTCATTGATTGACCTTATTTGATATATGATACTTGCTGTTAAAAGTCGAGGGATGATGAAGATCCTTTCTGTCATCGTTCAAACTATTTTTTTTCTTCATTTAACAGCAAAATAAACATTTAAAACCAGAGAACCACTGCTTAGATTGCTTAGATGCGTGCCGCCCGCGCGGCAATCTGATCAACTTCAGATTCTAAGTCCGTGTTTCGGCTTCCGGTAATTTTTTTGCTGTTCACTGCTAGGGTACACCATTTTAAAACGGCATTTTTCGCAGTCCTAGCTACCAAACCGAGAAAGTTTTCGTGGCTTTAAGCCAAACCATTCAAGGTCATTTTGATAAAATAATCGTTTTGAAGATGTGATTTATATAGCAAATTTTATAGCAAATTTTCGCTTGGGATGGAAGTTAAAGGTACGTGCACAATATAGCAAAACTGCTTCGCTCATAAATTCGCTTCGCAATAATATTGTTCTAGTTCTAGTTCTAGGTTCTAGTTCTATTGAATTATCACATAATACATTACGTACACCTTCGTGATTTTAAACATAAAAGATAAGACCCCGGGGGGGTCACTCGATTTTACAAAACGACAGTACGTTCGGCCAAAAATCAGGTCCCTAAAATCGGACCCTTATACAGTGCAGGAAAAATTTGGCTGAAAATCGACCCTTATAGTGCAATTTTTCGAAATTTTCAGGGCAAAATTTTTAGAAATTTCTCAAATTTTACACCCTTACAGTGCAATTTTTCCCACTTGCTCACAAATCAACCCTTACAGTGCACTTTCCAAAGTCCAAAAAACCTACCCTTAAGGGCCGCACGTCCGGTAGGCCAACCCCCCTTCCCGGGACTTTAAAAGACTTTATGTATACCATTATTTCATTATTTCCCCATCATCAAACAGTCAAAGTTTTTTTCTCTAGTTCTCTAATGTGAATTTCAATAATTAAATTTTTTCTGTAATTCTAACTAAAACATTGGTCCCCTCAAATTTGATTTAAAAATGCTCTCTACAATTCGAATCTCTCTCTAATAAGAAAAGTTATAGCCCCTTACCTCGTAAGAGTCTACTCCTGACTGAACTTTGCTTTCTGATGATTTTGATGACGCTGAGCCCAGTGAAGTAGACTAGATGATTTCGCTATCTTCTTTTTTCACTTTCGTGTGCAGAAATCATATGAAAACAGCAAAACAATAAAATATATTCTAAAACCCCATCAAATTTTACGAAACTATAATAAAAACATGAAAATACCTCAAAAATTTGAAAAAAATTGGTTCATTGGTCATGGTTTTATGTTTGTTTTTCCCTAAAAAGGGATCGGATCTAGTTAGTGGCTTGTATTCGCTACCACCTCAAGCAAAGCCAAAATATGAAGCCTGCCAAATAATAACACCGGTCCACTTATCAACGCCATCCAGTCTATCAAAAAGCTATAAGTGGCCCCCAGGCTACTTACCTCGAAGATCGAATGAGAGAAGAGGCAACTATTAAAAAAAGGGTTCTTGGATATTTAACTTTCCCGTTACACTCAAAGCTAAAATAAATAAACCATTCTATCGTAGATATTTTACTAGTACGTCAATCCAACCAATATATTGGACGGAGGGTCGAGATGAAAATACAATAAAATGCTAGAAAATTCCTACATCTAGCCATCCAGCATCTAAACTATCTAACAAATGCAACCAAGAAATAAAGCCATAAGAATAATTCTTGTCTTGTTTCAGAGTTAGTAGACCCGTTATTAGAGTAAAAAGCTGAGGGAGTTCTCACGAGAAAACTTGTAAAGTAGTCCTAGATCATAGTCTTTTATGTGAAAAGTTATAGGTGTGAGCTATTTCTGGAACATATCTATTGCACTATCATCAACGTACGAGCTAGCAATGATCTTCAACTTCTTCTTATTCTTTCCCCAAAGTTTTTGAAGTGATTCGGTAACCACTTCCGTTCTATCTTTCAAATAACTCGACATCTTTTGCATCAGTTTATTGATATGTTTATTTCTCTTATCACCACAATCTTTTTTCATCTTGGATAACTCAGCATCAGTTGGTGATTGCTTGATTAACTCGCATACAGTATCACCGGTTGACTCGTCAGTGACAGTAACTCGGTATTTGTGATCAAATAAAGACCGAGTTGATCCACCAGAGATTGTCAATGCATCTTGCATATTGACAACAGGCGAACAATGATCATTGAACTCACGGAAGAAGATGGTTTCGCGTACACACGTCTTGACAGCACTGACACCACTCAAAATCGAAGCGTTAACAGCGTCACCAATACGGTTGTAATGGTTGACCAACCTTACTGAGGTATCTAACATCGGCTTGGCAATGACCAATGGATTAAGATCGGCTTTTGCAGATAGCAGTTTGCTCATTTGGAGATATAGCATCTTCATCATACTGTAAGCCATGTTCAAAGATAAGATTCGTGTTTTCCCGATGTCAGTATCGGCTGGTAATCCGAAAAAGAGTTTCCCGGATTGGACAACATTGTAGATTTCGACATAGCATTGAACGTGTTTCTTTAGATCTAAGCTTTTCCTTTTACTTTCACGGAGGTTGTCGTCACAGGTCAGCATATATTGGTATGTGTCACGTAGGAATCCCTGCATGTCTGCAAGATCACGCTCTGTGAATTTAACATGGAATAGTTGTTCTGCTTCGTCGATAGCTTTCGACCAAATGGACATATCTTTATCGTTGGTAAAGAAATGTTTATTCAAGAATTGCCTCACTCTATGGATAAAAAAGAGGATAAATAGTTAAACTGGCTTGTCAGACATCAGAATATCGGTTCGAAATTTTAGTCCGAAGGTTTTAAAAAGTTGTAAATGTTAAAGTAGCTGACTACATCAAAGGATTGGTTTATGCTGGCTCTCTGAATCTCTCTTTTCAGAAATAAGAATTCTAAGCTGAAAAATGAATTAACTACTCAGCTCAGCCCGAGCTACCAGAGAAAGAAACAGTGGTAACATTGGTACAGAGGGCACATAAGGTTACTTCAACGTTTATCACGTAATGAGGACGCTATGGACATTAGATGGACGTTGTTTCGACGTTTGTTATGTCAGCTGAGTAAAAGTGTTACAACCTCCTCCCTGTGTATCCTAGGCTTTATTTACGTTACTGATTGACGCCAGAGAATAGCGCTATCTAAGCATCAAGAAGCTGATAATATGCAGGGAACCAGGTTGAATGTATTATTGTAAAAGGAAACGAAAAGAACTTACGGTACTGGGTCTTCATTCCTTGATGTGATCATATCCAAAGAGGATTTCAAAATATCGGTGAATCCGACCAATTTCTCTTTGGAAGTTGCTCTCTTTTTGGTGATCACATCCTTACGTTGTCCTTCTTCGGTTGGCGAAGAATCATCAATGACATCAAAGATTTCAGAATGTCCATTCTGTTGTGTTTGGGCCAAACATCGTGTGATTGATATGGCATAGATGGAAAGAAACATTAGCTGGATCCTCATGGTTGTGATGTCGTGTGTTGGTAAGTTTTGTGTGTTCTGTTGCCTTTTTTCGTAGTGTTTTTTTCTGGAATTAAAAAAAAATGAGACCATTCATACTCAATGTCGTCCATGGTATACAGTGGTATATAAGGATAACTTAAAAATAGATTTTCGAAAGATTAAGTATAGAATTTTGGTTAGGAGGACAATAGATTAATTTTAGTTTCGCAAAGGGTCCGAGAGTCAAAAGCCGGGTGGTAACCCCTCTCATCCTGTAGTCCTAGTATCCCCCAACAGTACAGCCAACAATGAGCATTTATCAAAGCTCATTGTAGGAACGCTATACTACAAACGCTATGATCAAAAATTAACAAATGCAGGTCTGTTCAGAATTTCAATCTTCCTGATAACTCAAACGCAATATTGTAAGAAAATAATGCTTACTTTGGTTTAAACCTAAATAGAAATCAAGTCCTAAATTAAATCTCGCGGAACCTAAGTCAATATTAGTAGGTGAATAAGTAAGTATATTAAAAAGTAAGAAGAGACGCTCAAAATTTCGCGAATGAAACTCAATTCCGGGAAATCCGCGAAATTAAATCACCGCGAAATTTTATCTTATCAAAGTATGCATTTCCCAAACAATAGTTAATACAAGCAATACCAGACAAAAAAAAAATCAAAAAATAAAAATGTCAGCTAATTTTACAGCTTTCTTTTACTTTTTCAAAAATCAAATTTCAGACCATCTAAATTAGCGATAAACATCGCAAATATATTTGTGCGTTCAACCGTAAAACCATTCAAATTCAAATTTTTGTTTCGAATTTTTTAATTGTAAACAATTTCAAAACAGTGTTAGAATACTTTCCAGCTATATTCACGAACAAAAACAAAGAAAATCTGGTCGCATTTTTTTATTGGTTGATTGTTGACAATATTTTGTTTCGATTGGGATTTTCTACAAAAGATAGCAACTGAAGGTAAAGAAAATTACTTTTTCATGTCATATTCTAGGATTCAGGTCCGACAAACACAACAACACCCCTGTCTCACAACCCCGGTGAAACTTTTTCCTACAGCGGGGATAAAACTTTCGATTGAAATCTCAATGGGGATAAAAATTTTATTGTTCCAAGGTTAAAAAGTCCAGTAAGAATGGTTTTGGAGTGCAATTTTTAAACAATGAATTTCGAATGGTGATGATGCCTGAGCCCCATTTTCCAGTGGGGCTCAGGTAGGTAACTGAGAAACTGAAGCGAAGAGCTCTATAGATGTTAAGTAAGAGGTTACCCGGAGGTAAAAATGACACTTTAGACCGTCATATCATATTATCATCAAAGGGTTTCAGAAAACATAAACCAAACTAATAATACCTCGAACCCGGGGGGGGGGGGTACTATGGTTGTGAGCTGACGGGGGGTGCCGCCCGACTGTCGAACTTTTTGGACCCTTACCGGGACTAAAAAGGAACAAAGGAAAATTTTGGGAATTTTGCGACCCTGAGCGGAACAAATTTGACCAAATTTCCATCTTTCAGTTGGTAAAAAATTGAAATTTTCCTATTTTTCTGACCCTTAGTGGGACTGAAATTTGATTTTCTGATTTTTCCGACCCTTAGCGGGACTTTGGAAGTCCAAAAAAGGTACCCTTAAGGGCGGCACATATCGTACCCTCCATTTGCCTAAGTACCCCCACCCCCCCTCGGGACCTCGAATAATACACACTCGCTCAAAGATTTGGATTCAGATTCAGGCTTAAATTTGGGGAGAGTAGTCTATACTCTCGAGTTGTTCTTGAGAACAGAATATGTTGAACGGCGAAAAAGAATACATATTTCTAATTTTAAGTATTCAAAGTTTAACATCCTGTTAGGGCCTTCTAGGTGCCCATAATAAAGATGACATGACTATACTTAAGTGACATGCATTTCCCCTTACTCGTATTAAGGTTATGAGGTCATGCAATATAATTCCTTTTATTACGATTTCATTTTTCAAGACATCAAGAAGTCTTCACCAACTCCGGGCAACCATGGGGAACATAACAATACCCAAATCCCTGTTCATTCTTCTCGTCTTCATAATTCAATGTTGCACAAAACATGCTCCAATGGGGACATACCCAACCAACTATTTCAAGAAAACAGTACCCAGGTTCAAGAACAATAGACCAATGATTGGTGTTTTGACCGTCGGTCTGGATATGCAAGAACAATTGATCAATCATGTCCCAGATGTAAAAGGGAAAGCCTATGTTGGATCGTCTTACATTAAATTTTTGGAATCGGCAGGAGCACGCGCTGTTCCGATTATAGAGGTAACATTTTACCGGCCATGTTGGCAGAATAAGCAAGATCTCGGGACGAGGTGGAGTTTTTACAAGCTTTTATTTGATTTGGTTGGTCGTTAACCAGTGTTAAAACAATTTTGTTACTTTTTCCTAAAGAACGCGACATTTTTATGACTTCAAATGACCAATTATTAAAGTATCTTATCTCCATCTCATCTGAAGATCTCAGTGGTTAAAGTTTTTTTACCATGCAATTTGATTAAATCGAACTAGACTCGATTAGCCAAGTTTTACACCTGGGAATTACCAGAATCGGTGATTTTTAAACAGTTTTATATACAGTATTTCCTCTAATTACATCTTATTTGGGCCAGCATTAGACCTTTCCATGGTGCTGTCCGTTTTTGAAGTACCATTGTTCTGTCAGTTCAAGCTCATTTTGGAACTATGCCGTGGGACCTTCATACCGTTTTGGGTACTAGTTTTATCTTCAGAAACACTACATCGTAATAGATTGGTACCACTGTTTGCATTTGCTCCTTTCTCTATTTTCACTACTTCATTCTATCGTAGGACATTGACGAAAAGGAGTTAGCAGCTCTATTACCAAAGCTGAGTGGCGTCTTGTTGCCAGGCAACGATGATGATACCGGAGACGGGGGCTACTACAAACGCGTTAAACAAA
Source organism: Clytia hemisphaerica (assembly GCF_902728285.1). Classification (NCBI taxonomy): domain Eukaryota; kingdom Metazoa; phylum Cnidaria; class Hydrozoa; order Leptothecata; family Clytiidae; genus Clytia; species Clytia hemisphaerica. Next base: position 2,132,184 of record NW_027103770.1, on the reverse strand, counting down.
TCCTTCAATATTCAAAAATGTTGAAAAAGAAAAACCAAATCAAATTCCCGGTCTTGGGGATTTGCCGTGGTGCTCAACGTATGTTAGTCTACATGAGCGGAAGTGATTCACAATTGGCTGCAGACGCAGTCAATATGTCGTTACCGTTAAAATGGCATTCATCAAGACATCGGTCACGGCTCTTTGGTCACGCACCATCAGGTTTAGTTGAAGCAATAGAGAAAAAACCGATCGCGTTTTTTCATTCGAATTTTGTTATTCCAACGGAAAGTTTTTACAATAACACGAAATTGAAACGTAAAGTAAGAGTGTTGTCAACCAACGTCGATAGAAATGGAACGAAATTCATCAGCAGTTATGAAGGTAAATTATTTTTCTTTCATATATCACAATGCATGCTTAAGAACGCGCTAAGACGCTATCAAATAGTACGCCGAAGGCTCCTCTTTCAATAGCTTTCTAATATAGGACAGGCAGGGGTGCCACTCTTTCTCTCCAGGGTATTGGAAAGTTGGAAAGTAGGCATAAATACATCGAATACTATTCTTCAAAGCGTTGATAAGGCTAGTCGAGGGAAGACATACGTCCTCCCTGAACTTTATACATTAAACTACAGTCGCTATTATGCCTATTAAAAAATCTAACTAACATTCTAGTCTCTCCTATCCTGGCTAGCCTATATCTTACCGCATATGGACATCTTGGTCACCGACTTCGATTAATGTCGTCACACCCTTTGCTTAAAAAAACATCTATTATCAGAATACAAAGGCTTAGTGTTGAAAAACCTAAGTTAAAATTGATTGCTTGAAATTGAACTTACTATGCTGCTTATTTTAGTGAGACGTTATCCATGGTACGGTCTCCAATGGCAACCAGAAAAAGCACCTTTCGAATTCAGTACCAAATTAGCTGTCGATCACAGCCCAGCCTCCATTATGATGTCTCAATATATTGCCAATTTCTTTGTCGGTCAAACAAAAGAGAATCCACACCATTTTGCAAGTCTACAGGATGAAGAAAAACATAACATGAACAAGGACCGAACATATTATGTAGGAAATGTGACGGACAGTGAATATGATCAAATTTATTTGTATCCAATGAAACGTGTCTATGGATTCACGTATCAGACGTCTAACTATACGGCACCGAATGAATTACATGAGGGTGATTTGAAATAAATGAACTACATTCGATTTATAGAAGAAAATTCATAATTTTTGGGCCAAAGCATTTAAGTACAATGGGCTCTTCCAGAAAAAAATTTTACATGGGGGGTGGAGGATATATTGTCCGGGGGTAGCAAAAAATCATCAAAATTTGCCTTGTCCGGGGTGTAAATTTGCTCTGTCCGGGGGTAATACACTCTTCTCGAGATGCATAAATTTATTGCTGTCCTCGTTTTCAAACAGATTTCATTGCTATAAAATTACATATTCACAATGATAATTGTGTTGTTCACACCTCTTGAGACATTTTGAATTTCAAGTACTTTTGGTTTAGAGTTATTGTTTGCCTTTTGGGAATTTAAATTGGTTTAAATATATAATTTCGTAGCAATGAAATGTGTTTGAAAACGAGGACAACAATAAATTTATGCATCTCGAGAAGAGTGTATTTGGTGTGGCCGGGGGGTCAGCAGATGCTTGTCCGGGGGGGGGGTAAAACCTATTGTCCGGGGGGGCCAAAAGTCACCCTGTCCGGGGGTAAATCACTAAAAATTGTTATATCCTCCACCCCCCATGTAAATTTTCTTTCTGGAAGAGCCCAATGCTTGGAGACAGATTATATGGTCTAGCTAAATTTTTATATGATTTTCTAGTATGTTTTTATTCATAGATCATTAAAATAACTCTATCGTAGAACTATTTTAGATTACTGGAAAGTAGATAGGTACCATGTCTCACTGAATTCAAAGGGCACAAAGGGTACTCCCAAACATAGGAAAGAAAACACAATGACTTTTGTGTGAGTTTAACATTATAAAGAACAATGTATTGAAAAACTTAAGCTTTTTACCGTTGATTCCTGAAAAAAGTTAAGCTTTTCACCGTGAATTTTTTTGAAATAAAACGATCTTTTCAACTTAAGTTCACCCAAAAATTCAGTTTGTTTGGTCGTGCGAAAGAACGAATAAGGTAAAGAGGGGGTCCGCAAAAAAGTGAGGATTGACATGAAGTCTTCTTTTTCATCTACTCCTAGGGAGAAAAAGGTGAATTTTGACCAAATTAAATGTCTTTCCCATTTAATGTTCTTTACTTTAATTCAATCAAAGTATTTTTTTAGGGATAACAAACGTTGAAACCTTGAGGGACTGACATTTTACTAGGACCCCAACCTGCATAAAAAGTCCAAAAAAGTCTTTTAGAAGTAGGTACAGAGACCTTCACTTTCTCTTTCGATTCAGTGCACAGTGCAAAAAAAAGCCAAAAGCTAATCCGAAATCTAAATAGGTGTCACAGAAGAAAAATCGCTTAAGATTAATTTTATGATAAAATATTGGATCACAACAGCAGTTTAGTTATCAAAATCTTAAGTAGACCAATACAATAATCAAAATACGATAATATTTTAGAGACTCCACGAGAACCCTGAACAGAACAAGGAAAATAGTAGGGAAGGTTTTTATATCAGAGAATGTTTTTGGTAAAAATTTAAATGAGATATTACTGAAGTTAAAGAATGGAGCTACAACAGAAAATTTTTCGGAAATTTCTACCTTTTATGTTGCTTTTTTACGGAGGATACAGTTCTGTATCAGCCCGTATCAACTATTGTAAGGTAAGATTTTAGATTGATTTTTTTTCGAACTCATTACCCATTTACCGCGCGGATTAAATTTTGAGATAGGGCCCAATGGTGAAATAGGGTTTGGTGAAATCAAAAAGTGGCTCCCTCAAAATTGACAGCAAAGGTTTAATCATCATTAGGAGAGACCAATTTGATTAGTTGTTTAACGTGCCCGACCAACCCTGAAATTCTGAATATCGAAATAAAAATAAAATTGATTTTCATTGCCTTATACAGACTGCCCAATTTTCAAAATTTTGGTAGTTTTTCCAAGGTTTTGAGAATTTCATGTTAAAATTAAATAGGCCTCAAACCCTGATTGGCCTCGTCTGTTAACATTTTTAAAAGGATTACATAACATTGCTTTTAGGACAAGAAGCCGTTTAATATGCATGGGATGGGGCCAAACATTGACATCAAAGGTACTCTTGATCATTTGTGAATTTTATAAACGGAAATTGAAATTTCGTTAAAAGCTTTTCAAACACTTTTCTGAATCTAAAGAAAGGCTGAAGCAGAGGGCTGGAGCATTTTCTCTCGATGCAAATATCACACTTTTAGATTTATCTGCTCGACTCAAATTCTGACAATTTCATTAAATATCCTTATTAACGCAGCCAAGGGATTTTTCAAAGACATTATCCCAAAAATTAATAAGTGGGGAGGGTGGGGGGGGGGGGGGTGAAATAAGAATGTCCTGGGTGGAAAATTTTCGAAAAATTAAATAGCAAGGGGGACGCTTATCAGGTACCCGAGAGTACGAGCATTCGGAATTGAATAATATTTGAAACTTGAAGTTATAGAGTAATGGCATATTCTTGATATGCGTAAGTCAAGATGACGTCATATTTTTTAACGGAAGCACTCGAAAAAATCCGGATTTTGACCTCTGTGTTTCTATTTTTAGTAACAGAGAGGGGTCAAATCCCAGATTTTTTCGTGTTTTCGCAAGAAAAATGACTTATATGACGCATATCAAGAATAATGGGTTGATGAACTTGCTCTTAATGAGTGCTTTCTTACACGACTTCAACCCTCTTTTTATATTCTCAGAAATCAACACAAATTCATCCGGTGAAATAGGCTTTTTACCTGTTCAATCAATGGATCACGATCAAATTTCATTCATTTGTTGATAGTCCAGATTCAATAAGAATAATTCAAGTAGGAGCCTCAAACTGCTGGTCATATTATGGTTGCAGATCACCGATGTTAAAGATAAAAAATAATGTAGTTAGATTTTGGTATGATGTCAATTATCAAACAAATCAATTCACCACAAAGGAAGTATCCTTGGGAATGGAATATCAGGTACTAATGTCTGTCTCAGTTAGCAAATAAGCGACCGTAGCATGAAGGTAGAGCATCCAGCTACGATGCGCACGGTTGTGGGCTCGACCCCCAGCCGGGTCATACTAAAGATTCCCAAAATGGTAATTGATGCCTCTCTGCTTGATGCTCAGCAACTTAAGAGACGGATCAAGGGTAAGTGGAGAAATCCAGGGAAAGGAGTGGGGCCCTCGCCTACCTTCGGGTAGACAGCTATACGAAAAGGGAGCCTTCGGGTTGCCCTCAACTGCGGTCGCAAACTTACTAACTGTCTCAATATAATGTAGAGAGTGGGGATAAATAAGGCTGTAACCTTTTGATAGAATTCGAGTTAAATAGCGATTTTGTGCTCGTTAAAAAGATAATCCAATAAAGTGCAATATTATCAAAAAAGAATATTTTTTTTTAAACGAAAAAATGAATATGAAAAATAAATTAGACAAAAATCTGGGCCACACGTACGGTCGTTTTGTAATCAAAGTGCCTCCCCTCCCCAAGGTGTTTTGAAAACATTAACCTCTAATTTGTTCAAGAAGTAAAATACCTTTTTATTCCATATGTCATTTTATTTTATGTTATATTGGTATTAGCAACTTTCTCTCTTTAGATCAACTTCAGTCAACTCTACATTGGGGACGGCAAATACAGATTCACCTGCACTGTTGACGGTCATGAGTTCATCTCATTGATCAATAATGGAGCTACGCAATTTTACAACCAAAATATTGTTTGTGGTGGACGTGATGAAGAAATTCAACCAAATTGGACTATTACATATTTAACATTCACAAATTTCATGTAAATTGTATTATCATAATGTGGGTAGACCTCTCGGTAAAATAAACAAAACTTTTTGGTATGTAAATAATTAAGGGCCGATATATATTTTCAGGAGTTTTATTAAAGTAAAAGGATAAGATCTTCAAACCATCACTTGATAAGCTAAAATTAGCTCACGAAAATACAATTCCCTTTTGTCCTTGACAGGAAATTATTCAAACAAAATTGTTAGCTGTAGTACCAAGTTCTGACAAAATGAAGTAAAAAGCTTCCAACGAGTGCGTAATATGAGATGAAAAATGTGTACTTTAGACTTTTAAGAGACTTGCTTCAAACTTGTTTATGTTGTGAATCCAGATGGATGTACATTACGAACAGAAAGTAACTTACACGAGTTGGAGTAGACCGACAATGATCAAGAATTACTTTCTCTTTTCGAGTTCCTTGAGGATATTCCAGTCAGTCAGTGCTACGAAAATTGTTTTCCTTGATTTTGAATATTCGTATTAATGGAGAAACTTTGCATGATGATGTCATACCTGAAATTAGAATAAAAGTCGCATAACATTAGTATTGATTGAAGGTTTATGTTGAAACCAGATATATTTGATTCATAGGACCATCAATAAATGGTACATTAAATTAAAGCATAATAAAAAGTATTCAGGATTTTCACGGGTTTTACTTTTGAAGTAACGACCTAATCGATATCATAGAAAGGTTCTGTTTTTTAATGATGAATCTCTCCTGTAGTTCTTGTTGTTTTTTCTAGATTTTTCTATTTATGAAGTATGAATGTAAATTACCAATCTAACATGGACCCAAATAAAGAACTGAGAATCGTTCTCATAGGAAAAACAGGGTGCGGAAAAAGCAGTACAGGAAATACAATTCTCGGCTGGAACGCATTTCGAGAGGAGTTAAATTTCAATTCAATTACTTCGAAGACACGTTACGGAATGAGCGTACGTAATAAACGTAAGATAATGGTTGTCGACACGCCGGGTTTGTTAGATACACGGTATCAAAACGACACTGATAATAAGCGACTGAATCAAACCATATTGGAGATTCTGAAATGCATTGTAATCACAAGCCCAGGAATTCATTCGTTGATTCTAGTGTTATCAGGTACTGAGCGTTTCACTCAAGAAAATGCTCATGTTTTTAAATCATTATTGATGATGTTTGGGGAGGATTTAAAGAAATATTTACTGGTAGTTTTTACTGGCGGAGATGAAATTGAAAGACAGAAAGCTAATATTCACCATATGGTTGAGACAGCTCCTGAATCACTCAAAGACATTATTTACAACTATTCACAAGACTACATTGTTGTTGATAATACAAAGGAGCTGAAGACAAATCCAGACGCCAGTAGTGTGGTCAAACGCATCGAAGCCATTGTCAAGAAGAACGGGGAAGAGTATTACACAGAAGATTCGTATTATATTGGTGAGAAATTTCTGGAAGAGCAAGGAAAACTTATTGATATTAAACCCCAACAACCTTCAACTCTTGAAGGGAAAGATATTCCAAATTTCCTTTTACCTGACTTCCTGGAATCCGTCGAAGCACCAGGTATTAATATTAGTATTAATAATGACACACCCGTGTCCGAAACCAAAGATGTTGTCCGGGATAAGGTGGTTAATGACGAACTGAATGAAGAAATGAGAAGAACTTTTATGGTAAAAATGAAAGATAGAATAGTAGCATTTGCTAGAAGCATCAAGGAACTTTTCAGGAGTAACTCAACTAAGTAAAATTTTAGGTTGGATACCGTACATGTATTTTCCACGAAACTTGGTTTTAATACGCATCCAATAGACAGGAAGATGTGTCATGCTGAATCGTTACTTACTGAACTCTAGCTTTAAAGGAAAGTCTTGAAAGTGAATGATTATTCAACATCACGTCATCTTTGTATTACTGCGTATTAACAAAAGAAAAAGAGAGTAAATTAGAAAGATGTATACTTTTTGTACCTGCTTTAAATTTCTCCTGTTTTCCCGGACGCCCAGTAATAAGTAGTTGTGTGTGTTGTGATCGTTCCATCTTCTGCTTTCATCAATTTATTGTTATAGAACATTAACTCTTTTGATTATCGTGGTTAATATATTTCAATTTGTGACCCAGTACCATCAATCAATTTCTCTAGTCTAAAAGTTAAAGAGAGAATCATAGGTATAATTTTCTCTAGAAAGTTAAACCAATCATACTAATTTTAGAAAGGGGTAGAGTTCAAGTTAAACGGGGTCAGATCTTCCGTTGAAATAATAGAAAATTCAACGTTACATGCAAAAATGCCATTGGGAAAAGCTTTATTCAACAGGTTTTAGAAATCAATTCCAGACTTTATTTCTTTGTTTGGTCAACCGACCTCTAGGTGTCCCATTAAGTCAAAAAAAAAAAGTAAACATAAAAACGTTTACCTTATTGGTATTAAATTTCGCGGATTATAAAAATCGAGGAAAATTTTTCGAGGAAATGTGTTTCAGGTGTATTAAATTTTGCGATTGCCAGTTTTTGGGAATCTTCGCGTGTATTTAATTTTACGATTTTTGAAAAATTTAAACAGTATTAAATTTCGCGAAATTAAGTACCCGTGAAATTTAATACCAATAAGGAAGCAAAAAAAAAACAAATTTATAAATTAAAATGCCTACATATTTGTAGTGTAATTCAATAATATTTACAATTCCGGAAAGTGATATCATAATTTTTTTAAAGGTTTTGTTTTTAAATAAGAGTGATATCGTTTGCTTACTCATCAATTTTAAATCACAAGCTTTCTCACATTGGATTGGCACAGACGTGGAGCAAGATTAGTCAGAAAGAGGAAAAAACTGTTTTTTACTTATATCAGCATAATATAACAATAGCAAGACACTGTCCTGATATGAAATATGTGTCTGATATGAAACAGGAACACTTATGTAAAAAATAAAACCTTTAAAGTTTATTATAAACTATACTTAGTCTTGTATTTTGTAGAAAATTCCGGATTATTTAAAAGCAAAATTTTCAGTATCGTTTGAAAGGGTATGCTTGGACCATTTAAGACCATCGGACAAAGCCCCTTTCGAGCTTAAATTTCAACCTCCTCAATCGTCGTTGAACGGTCAGATTTTGCGGGTTGTAAACCTTTTTAGATGATTCTTAGCAAACCTGGATTAAATCTTTTCGAAAAGCTCATTAAAAAATATATTTAGTTTAAAACCTAAAATAAGTGCATCTTCCAAAATCAAGATTAAAATACCATCTAAATTCTAAGAAAAATCTTTCACATACGTAGTCTTTTCTCGTCCCATTTAAATTCAAATTTAATATTTAAGATAAACATTCCGATAAAAAAATGGATTAAAAGCCATTACCAATTGTTTATTTATTTTCTTCAAACAAAGATCTGACTATCTGAGTTTAACAACCTTGACCATCCACCGTCCCTTCAATCTCAAACTTCAAAGTCAGCGGAACACCCCGGCAATAATTTCCATTTTATTAAGCACGGGTAGAACATTTAAAAAAATACAGTTATTTAACCTGCACTAAAATTATAATTTTGTTTTTAATTCAGTCTTGCCTGGTCTGTTTTCATTCATCAAGGTTATTTATCATGGGCAGCTTCCGTGGGTCAAAAACACCGGAATCCGAAAGAATCAATCCCATTCTCTGGGGAGCATGATGACTCGATGAGAAAAATGAACGTCGACTTGATCCATTACATTAATGATCTTTTAAGCCTCTTTACATTTCGTCCTCAAGTCATGAAAGATCACGCTCTTCAAGTCATACTTCATACCTCAGATTCACGATAAATTTTAACGGCTCAAAATATCATCCTGACGGATAGGAACTATACGCTTAGTAGACGAGCAATGACGGGAATTCAATTTCGAATAAATCCATATCTGTTTCGGGGTTACGTTGAGTTTGTGTAGCTCTGAAATGACGAAAAAAATAAAATGTAAAAAAGTTTTTGAAAACACTTAATAGGACAAGGATTTTGGCGTTTAAGGGTCGATGTAGATGGTAATAAATTACTCAGATTTATCCAATAAGATGAACAATTCGTAAACACAAAAGCTTCAGTTGTATAAAATTTGCGACAGGGTCTTCCATTTCTCAAAAATTGATATGAATAAGAAGGATGGGAATATGATTTCTGATAGTGATAGGAAAATACATAATAAAACTACCCATCCCTTACCTGTACGATACTTCCAATGATCTCTTCAGCTTGTTATCCATATCTTGAACCTGCCAATGAAGAAGAAAATATACAAAAAAAGTTTCTTATCAAGAGTATCCTTTGACACTGAGCATTGGGCTCTTCCAGAAAATATCCGTACATAACGGGGGGGGGGGGTAGGATATAGTGTCCGAAAAAATTTACAAAATTTCCTTGTCCGGGGGGTAAATTTGCTCTATTTGGGGGTAATTTCGCCCTGTTTGAGGGTAATTCTGAATGTCCAGGGGGTCAACTGATGCTTGTCCGGGGGAACTGCTGTCTGGAGGGTCAAAAGTCATAATGTCCAAGGGGTAAATTTCCAAGAAATGTTATATCCTTCATATTCACAAACTTTTTATGGAAAAGCCCATTATTCTGACAAAGGCCAAAAATACATTTGCATTGTACTATATTAAAGATCGATGGATAATTTCATTTAAAAAAAAATAATTTTACACATTATTTTTCGAATTCTGCCTTAATGTCTGAACCTGTCTGAAATGGACAAGTACTACAATAAAAATTTCAATCAGCGACTTGAGCTTATTATCCAATAATCTTAGAACAACATTCGTTTATTCAGTTAATCCCGCTATAGTATTAGTAAAAGCCCAAGTACACGTGGGTCAAATGCCGACAGGAGAATGGGATCGAATTTAACTTGGTCAAATTTTGTGAAGTCATAAATTGGCGCGAGAGCAAGTGAATTCATTACTAAACATTTGACCGCGGTACACTGGAAAACAGGGAATTAGGGCTAATAAGTGCATTTGTAAGGAAGGAAAACTTTTGTAGGATAACATACCAATTTTTCATTGTGCGCAACAATTTGTTGAAAAGAAGCTGTTTCGAAACTCAAAACACCATCTTTCTCCGTTTTGCCTTCATTCCCTTTAAAATGAACAGAAAAGCATGATGATTTAAAAAACATTACCTTCAAAAGCAAGGGAAGAGAATTTGGAGAAAAAGCGACCCGGTCTAGCATATCACCACGCCACCGAGTAGTCCAAAGGTCTCATTTCTATTGCTTCTTTCAAATTAGGGAGGGTTTTTCTACGTACCTCGTTCTAAACCTCGGATGTCCAGTACACGTAAGATAAGCAGGGCAGTAGTGAATAAAGCACACAAAACATTCATGTAAGCCTAACTAACAACACATTTGTGATTGCAAGGCAAACATCACCAGGTGTTTAGAACAGACTTTAGTACTTACGTAAGACGTCCTTCAAATCTTCGTAAGTGATTTTCGGTACTGGTGCTTCCATCTGTAACCATAGAAATAAATGATAAGATGTTCATTCAAAGCCATGTTTGAAACCAGTGGAACATCAAACTCAAAAAGGGCAAAGAATTTTTTTTGTCACAGATAAAAAGGAAGGAAATCCTTTCTAAGACCATGTTCACACGCTACGTTTCATTTCGCTCCGAAACGAAACGGTTCCGAAACAAGTGTGAACGTCAAAACTCGAAACATCAAAAAAGATGTTACAAAGTAAAACAGATCAAAACGCCTTCGCTCCACTATTTTCAACGGAACGGATCTGCTCCGTTTTCTTGCTCCGAAACGTCCCAAAACCAATATGAACACTTTCGATCCGTAACAGAAACCATACCGGAACGATAGTCGATACAAAACCTTAACGTCTGAACATGGCCTTAGCAGCAAAAGATGATGGCAAAGAGAGTTTTTCACTCATATCAGGTTCTACGTGAACTGTAATACCTCTTGGGGAAATAAAGAGAGGAGTGGGATTTTTTAAGAATTGAAGAAATTTTATTACGGTGAAACTTTAGAAAGGTACATACAAGGTGGGGTTTAACTAATTAATTAGTAATTCGGCTAATCTGCTCATGTACATAGGCTATTTGATGAGTTATAATAGCACACCGCTATGCAAACGTCACAATTATGACTTTTATCATTTGACCGAAATTCTATCCCACAATCCTTTTCATCTTTATTCGTAATGCTTGCAAGTTATTACTTTTGTATCGTCAATAAGTGTAATTGACTTGCAAAAGCAATTAATACAAAGGAGGACGGGATTAAAACTCGGACAAACAGTTAATTTTTAGAATCACTGCAGTATGTTATTGAACAAAAAACATACCCTGTACACACTAGAACCAAGGCTGACCATGGAATCAGCTTTGGCGATGGGTAGGTGTTCTGGTATGGACACTGTTGATGTCGTTCGTACTGAAAGGAATGTACATAAGTTAGCGGAGTTGTAATTACGTCTGACAGTCAAACTTATTAATATACGTATCCATAGTAACATTGCGTAAAGTCTTCATATCGCTTAAGATTTCGTTCATTTGCTCGATGACGGAAAACATCGAACTATGTCATGAAGTAGCAACGATAAGCACCGAAATCATGCATGACATCGATTTCTAACGTCGTAAGGCGCTAGATTAAGTTTGATACAGAAAGACTCAATACATAGTGTGCAGCATTTTTCAAGGGGGAGGGGGCTAAGGAAAATACCCCCGGCTAAATTCTAGAAACATAACCCCCACCTTCACAAAGCAAAATATCAAAGAAATTTTGCATGCAGATTCTCGATAAATTTGTTTTCAAGAGGGATAAAACCTTCTCCACAGCATAGATTTTTAACATAATTTAAAATATCTTCAACCTATCAGTTCTGCCCCCAGTTCTATTACACAACACTCTTTCCTATTGAAAACAACAGAAAAATGCAGAATTTTGACCTTTTAAAAAATGTCAAAAAGAAAGTCGAATTTTAGCTGTTCAGGAACATCTCTTACCAGCCGGCTTTGGTTCGTAAGGTGTCTCGATAGCTTTGGTATCGTATCCACGATTCTTGAGTGCTTCCACAATTTCGTTAGCATCAAAAGAGACTTCTTTGAGTGGGATGTCGTCATGGTTGATCATGAGGTCTTCTTCATCAGTGAAAGCAACAGAAGGTAAGAACCAACGCGCCTTGTTTTGTCGCGCTGATATGATCTAAGAAATATGATACAATACACCCTCGCTTGATCGAATCTTTCTATAATTCAAACGTATTCCCAGTCCCCGTCAAAGGGAAACCCTCTTAAAATACTTTCTTTTAATTCGGATCATTCTATAATTCGAACATATCAGATTTCCCGTTCGAGTTCGGATTGGTAAGAGTCGACTATAAATAGATTGAGAATTCATAAGTAGCCATCACATTCATCAGATTATGCAACCCTTTCGTGCTAATCACAGTCGATTGAGCATGGTAGTTTTCAGGCTAATATAGTAAAATAAGTAAGTTTGCGACCGCAGTCGAGGGCGGCCCGAAAGCTCCCTTTTCGTAAAGCTGTCTACCCGAAGGTAGGGGAGGGCGCCACTCCTTTCCCTGGATTTCTCCACTTACCCTTGACCCGTCTCTTTAGTTGCTGAGCATCAAGCAGAGAGGCATCAAGTACCATTTTGGGAATCTTTGGACCCGGTTGGGGATTGAACCCACAATCTTGCGCACCGTAGCTGAAAGCTCTACCTTTATGCTACGGTCACCCCTTTCGTGCTACCATAGTCGATTGAGTATCGCAGTTTTCAGGCTAATATGATCAAAAAAGATGTTTGCGGCTCACAACGCCACTAAAATTAATTGCCTTCCATCTATGAGCAATCAGCGCTCAAAGTAATCTACGACTATAGTGTTCCGATTATTTCAAAGCCTTTCACTCGAACGGAAAGGAAAGGAACATAATACAAGGTAGCTGGGGTCTGGGATCTTCTAATGAAAATGAAATGAAAATGAATAAAATACTGCATGTTCTAAATGTTTGTTAGTTTTTGAATCTGTTAAGAGGCTTACCGTTTCACAGTGTTGTAGTAGACTTGGGATGGTGATAAGATCGCTAACCATCAAGAAAAAGACCAAGACAAAGGCGTGCAAACAACTTCTCTGTTTGAACGTCAATTTACAGTCTTTTGAGCTGATCAAGTTCTAGAAGGAAAAAAGACGAGTTCATTCAAGGTGTGGTTTGCAAGGCTCCCTATATATTAAATGATTACTATATTAAACCTATATTACATTAAATAAAATTCTTTTGAAAATGGCTTATAAATCTAAAAAAAGCAATTCTATTGCCCGTATAGACTATCCCAAATTCTCTGATCTCGAAAAATGACAAAGAATCTTTAAGATATGAAAACGCAAATCATTTCATCTTGAGCGTTGACCAATCATAGTGTGCAGAGGGGTTCAGCCCCCAGAACTTTTTTTCAAGAGGGATAAATTCTTCCCACAGCATAGATTTTTAACATAATTTAAAATATCTTCAACTTATCAGCTCTGCCCCCAGTTCTGTAATACAACACTCAGCCCCGCCTCCCTAGCAAGCTAGCCCCCAGTATTTTTTGAAAAATACAGCCCCCATTCAAGCATAAATGGTTTAGCCCCCCCTAAGCTCAGGGGGGTGCATTCTATGGAGCAAAGCTTGGTATTTTACCCCTCTTTCACGAGCGTACAATCAAGTTCCCATAACTCGAATACCCACGGGAAACATAAATTTGTTCGAATTAAGGAAGTTTCGAGTTATGGAGTAAGGTTTATGAGGCATTGTTAACTAAGGGGACGAGAAAACTTCCGAGATAAGGACATAATCGAGTTATAGAGGTTTCAGTTAAAGAGAATTTACTGTATACATTTATGCGTTGTTGGAACAAACACTTACTTGTATGCCAAGAACGAAAGCTACCAATTCAACCAGATAGTCTTCTTGTCCGAACTCCAACACCAACAAACAAACGATGTTGGTCAGTAAATTATAATGTCTCGGCTTGTTACTATGGATACAACAACTCTCGTACAAGTTGAACAAAAAGTACTGACTGTTCTTTCGGATGAACAGTAAGTCTTGTCTGGAACATTTCTCGACAGTGAAATTCAGCTCGCCCGTTGTAAGGTGCTCACTAACGATATGAGAATAAAACGAAAACTTCAATGAAATATTCTTTGACAAATCCGCAAATTTAAATTCCGCGAAACACAAATATTCTCAGGATTTCGGAAATCACCTCTAATATTGGTCTGTTTAGGGCAAAATAGGCCATATTTAAAATAAAAAAATCCACAACAGCGAAAATTTCTTCTCTTAAGGTACCTTTACACTACAGTTCGCTTTGCAAAATCCACACAAAAATATTGACGTAAACGACGCAGTTTATGCATCTAGAATAAGCAAGATCTATCATATTGAAGTATAGGTATCACCTGAGGTTGCTAAGGACATCAGCGTTGCTATGACGATCCAACAGCACGATAAGGAGCTTTTGAATGTAAAAGCGTACGTCTAAGAAAAAAAAATAGATTTAAAAATAAAATTATCCGAGATAGGTAAAGATGCTTACAGCTGGAATGATATCACATAGGCAAAATAAGGGGATATTAAAACCATAATCCGGTAGTGGTAAGTTTTTTTTCTTTATAAGTCTGGAAAGTTAAGTTGATATCTACCAACTTATACTACCAAAATGAGGGGGTGGGTCCCTTTTTTGTTTTTAAATACTTTGAAATTTATATCCGATAAAAATTCAATTTTGGTTTTCTTTTGCAAGTTTGTACAAGTTGTATGATTTTTCCCGTTTTTTCCCGTATAGGGGTATATTCATCCATTAGCTGAAAACTTTTATATTGAGGAAACCCCCTATCCAAGACTTCATTTTTCAGACAAATCAGACAAAGTCAGGAAGTGATGTCTTCAAATTTTGCTAATTCTTTGATATTTTGTTCATATCAATGGTAAAAACATCTTGTGAAAATTTTTTTGAAAATTTTTAATCGGTTCCCGAGTTACGGGCCATGGAAATTTGGGCCGTTATGTCTAAACTTTTGACTTTTGAATGAAGTTGCATTTTGAAAGCAGTTTTGTGTCACAATGAACTAGTTTTAACCCCTGAAACCCTTTTAGTTGGAGATTCAGCCCAGAGTTGAACAAGAAAAATCAGTTTCAGAATTTTTTTTTTGCTCCGCTGTCTTAATATCATGGCTCAAAACCGCAACATTTTCAAAATTATAAAATGTTCAGGCCTTGATATTTCCCTTGCCTTGGCCACAAGATATACATGACTTTCTTTCTTGATTTTGGTAGGCAGGTGGGTTGTCTTCAGTTCTAAAGAAAAAAACCCATGCAACACTTGGGGCCTGGGCCCAAATCTGGGGTCAAAGTCCATTTTTCATTCAATTTTTGGTTTTTCTATGCCGCCATTATGGGCGTGGCCCCAAGTTTTGAGAATGGTAAAGATACTTCTTGAAATCCTCTAAGACTATATTTTCAATAAACAAAAAAAAATCCATGTGGTCTCATCCCATTAAGAAGAAAATCACACTCAAAGATGGTTCATTTGTCTTATAAAATTCATGCAAATTATCCCTAGCAACGGTTTGTTTTTCCATAGCAACGCTGTGATAAAGTCATGATAAGTGGTCCCCTTTAATAAATAACCCTCTTGGCTTATAAAAGGTTTTGCATAATGTGGGTCTTGTTTTTATAAATGTACAGAACCATCAATTTTGTGCTAAAAAGCCAATAGTTAGGCACTCAAAACTGTTAAGATATGAATCCTTTTATAATAAGATTCATATCCATGCCTCAAGTGAGTATACTTTTTGAGGGAAAATATGATTCATGTCTTCATATAAGCCTTGAGTTCTTTCTTAAAATGCATTTTGAGAGGAGAGAGGTATGGAAAAGGAAAAAGATAGTGTAAATGAAAAATATAAAGAGTGTTTTTGCTTTGAATTTGGAAAGTGTGGGCCATTCAAAAAATGGAATAAAGATGCTATTGACCACGTGGATTCTTTTAATTCCTACCTATCAACACATCTGAGAACAATAAAGGTATGATTTACATGGGGTATAATTTTTTAATTGGAAAATATTGTAGCAGATCTGGTTATGTTCAAATGTTTAAAAATGTTGTTCCATATCATCCATATGAAACATTTTATTGTATATAACGGTTATAAAATTCTTAAAACAATTTTTCTCAATGTTATGATTACACTTTTGACTTTCTCTTAGTTGAAGCTGCCGAGCAATGTTGATGAAAAAGCACTTATTGAAGATAGACTCAAAATGACATTGCACAGTGATGCCCACCTTTGCAGTTATCATCGCTACACTTTAGGCATAGCTTGGAGACAGCCCAAACTATGTGGTCACCCTGATCATCCAGACCAAAACAAGAAAAAGGCTCCATCAACTCGAGCTGTTCCATTTCGCATTCTTCAATCCTTCAATTCTCAGAATGAGCCATTGCCTATAGGGACAGTATTTTGTGTCAATCACCTTGCAGCTGAAACTAAAAAGGCAAATGAGTCAGATAAAAACGATACCAACATTGTACCACTTGCCATAAGCACACCAACCTTAGACCAAAATGATGAGGAATATGTACCAGATGAGATATTAATCCCAGAGGAGGTTTTGTCGACAGCTGTTGAAACTGCAGACTCTCTCTGTCAAGCTCTAAATGCATCTCCAATGGAATTCCAAATCAAAAATCAAAGGATCAGTAATTTGAGTGATGGCACAAAGCAGAGACTACGTCAAAAACTAATCCGAATGAAAAAGAATCTTGAAAAGACTTTTGCTGAGGCAGTGGCACCTGGTCAATCAGAGGACTTGATACACGATCTTTTATCATCTGAAAAAGTCAGTCACTGTAAAACACCAGAGGATTTGAAAGTCTTACTCAAAATGTACAATGATACAGATTCGCTTGGAAAACTGGTTGTATTATCTATGGTCAATCACTCAAAATATACAAAGGGTGAAATAATGAATATATTCAACTGTTCTAGGTATCAAGTTGACAAAGCTAGAAAAATTCAAGCTCAGCCAGCTTTTACCATACCCTGTAAGCAAAAAGATACACGATGTCGTTCTCCACAAGAAAAAATTGAACATTTTCTTGAGTTTCTGTTTTCAAGCGGGCTGTTGCAAGATGTTGCTTATGGGATCAATAATATCAAATTTGATAATGGGGAAAAAGTAAAAGTTTCTAATGCAATTCTCACCATGAGATACAGTCACACCATCGCTTTTTACAAACAAATTTGCGAGGAGATGAATTATGAACCCCTTTCAGACTCTTCTCTTTGGAGGATTCTGAATGGAATCAAACTATCACAGAGAAAAGCCCTTTCTGGACTTGATGATGTCACTGCAGCAGCCATGAATGGGTTTTCTACTTTAGACAAAGTTGCAGAAATAGTAAATTGCAAACCAATTCAGCAAATCATAGAGAAGGGCAAAAGGTATCTCAAAAGTCAGTATCCTGCTTCATGTTCAGAGGAGTCAATGCTAAAATCTCACTCCACTTTGTTTCCTCTCTCTGATCCATCTGATCCAGAACTATCTGAAAAAGAGGCTGCAGTCACCAATGAAGAGTCTGATGAATTCCATAAACTGTTTTCTTGTATAAAGGAACTGGAGGAGGCTGTAAATAAGAAACAGGATGACGAGTTATCATATGACTTTCGAATTGCAATGGGTGATATTGAAACATACATAAAGCACCAAATTCGGGATGTGCAACAACGCCTTGCAAAGTCTTTGGCAGTAGAAAGTGTCAATAATGAAACAGCATTCTGGCTAAAGGACTATTGTCAAAAAGTTCTTCCATCTAAATTTCGAGAAGGACAGAAAGAATACTTTGGTAAGAAGGGTATGACCCTGCACGTTGATGTTTTGATTACCAAAAGTGAAGGAGAGTTGGTAAAGAAAGTTTATTTTACTGCAGCATACAGGAGTGACCAAGGACTGTCTGATTCCTTATGCTTAGCTGAAGTAGTATTGAATCAGATAAAAAAAGACTTTCCCAATGCATAGTGTCCTTCAGGGTCTCTTCCCCCCCATGCCTAGAATGAAAATTTTCCATCCCCCCCCCCTCATTTTTCCCCACCCTGCCTCCAAAAATTTTTCTGTCCCCCCCCCCCTCAAGCATAAAATTAAAAAGCTGTAATTTGATGAACTTAACGCTTATTGTTTTCCCTAAGGTAGTTCTAATTCAAGAATATATGGAAAGGATGGTTGTTTTTAAACCATAATATTAATAAAACTAAGCATTATGCTATATCATCTCATAAAACCAGATGTTTTTCAATTTTGAATTGATTTTGGTGAGTTCCCCCCATGCCTAGAATGAAAATTTTCCATTCCCCCCTCCCTCGTTTCCCCCCCCCCTGGCTTCAAAAAAATTCTTTCCCCCCTATACGTCCTTTTGACCTCAAAACCCATTCCCCCCCCTGAATCCAGGGGGGGGAGGACACTATGCAATGCCACTAATATCTTTGCAAAATCAGATAATGCAGCATCTTATCATGGTAACTTCTACCTAACAGCTTTGTACAAGCTGTGTCAAAAGAAGGGTTTTCAATTAAAGAGGTATGATTACAATGAACCATGCAGAGGGAAAGACCAGTGTGATAGGGAGTCAGCAGGTGCAAAGTGTGTGATGAGGAGTTTCATTGATGCAGGAAATGATATATCAACCGCCGAAAATATATTTAAAGCTCTTCATCACGGAAGTGGTATCAAAAATGCCAAAGTTTCTGTTGTTTCTATTGATAACAAGAAAACAACATTAAAAGGACCGAAAACTATTGCAATGATAAGCCATTATCACTCTTTTGAGTTTTTTGAAAATCACATGTTGATGTGGAGGTACTATGGGGTAGGAGAAGGAAAGAGATGGGATTATGTCAACGTTGTTTTTGAGCCTAAGATAGATGTCATTCTACCATTCAGCTCAACTGCCAATGAGGCTAATCAGAGTTCTGGAAAAGCGAAAAAGCCTCGTTTGGATAGGACACTCAATAACCTCTTATTTTGCACTGAGACAGGATGTTCTGATTCTTTTGAGACTAAAGAGGCTCTAGAAGAACATTTGCTGAAAGAAAACCACACCATTACATCAAAAGCAGTTTCGTTAGTAGATCGTGCGAAAGCTTCCTATGTTGAGAAAATGAGAATGTCATTATCATCTTCATCTTTTAACATAACAGCGTCTTCATCAACATCCCTAGAAACTTCGTTGGAAACCTCATCCTCACAACAGTCTTCGGATATCAATTTCTGGCAAGAGAAGGGATGGGCTTTGCCAGTACGAAAGTTCTTCCGATTTAATACCAGACAAAAGAATTTGCTGCTGCAAGTATTCATGAAAGGCGAAGAGACTGGTCAAAAGCAAAGTCCAGAGCAGACTCATATGTGGCTAAGACAGCATCTTCCTCCACAAGAATATGAAACAAGTCAACAGATACGTGCATTGTTTTCAAGGTGAATTGAGATTATAAGTTTTATGAGTCTTTCATGAATCTTTCATGTTGGCAGAGACAAACTTTCAACACCTTTACGTCAAAGAAATTACAGATTGTAAAGTTTCTCAATATTACTATTTTTAGGTGGTCAAAGAAGAAGAGAGAAGGTACACTAGATACAACTGCAACATCTGATGAGATATTCGAAACAAGTGATGAAAATCAACAAGAAAATGATGAAACAAACACACACAGATTAGCAATTAAAAAGGTCAGTTAATAAATTGGATTCTTGTTAGTATTTATTCAATAATTGTACTTAAAATACTTGAATGAATGAAGTAAATTCAATTTATATTGTTTCATATTAGGTTGCCCAAGAATTATCCTTGGAGTATGACATTGGAGATTGGGTTGCTGTTGTTTACAACCGTGAATGGTACCCCGGAGTAGTTCAATTGGTAAGAGAAATGTTACTCTGCTTATTAACTTACCTTTACAATAAGATTTATTAAAGTGAGGTTTTGATTTACAAAAAAGTACAAAGAATTTACGTCAATTTATTTTCCATTTTAGATCCACGACAGCAAAGTTGTGGTTAAGTGCATGGAGCATCCACAAGGAAGGAATAAATTTCGTTGGCCATTCAGAGAAGATGTGACTGAATATTGTGTCACTGATGTGCTAGCTACATTAACAAACCAATTAATACCAGCAAACAGCAGAGGGGATTATAAAATGGACGAAAGTGAATACAATAACATCAATGAAAAACTATCAGAACTCTTTTAAGCTAATTTTGATAATTTTTGTTACAGGTTTTTTACACTGTTTAGGGCATATTTTACTTCTGACATATTTTCATTTTATAACAATAGTGTTTATTTTGACTTAGGGACAAAAAATCATCAAAATATATCATTTAGAACCACTTAATTACAACGTTGCTATGGAAAAACAAACCGTTGCTAGGGATAATTTGCATGAATTTTATAAGACAAATGAACCATCTTTGAGTGTGATTTTCTTCTTAATGGGATGAGACCACATGGATTTTTTTTTGTTTATTGAAAATATAGTCTTAGAGGATTTCAAGAAGTATCTTTACCATTCTCAAAACTTGGGGCCACGCCCATAATGGCGGCATAGAAAAACCAAAAATTGAATAAAAAATGGACTTTGACCCCAGATTTGGGCCCAGGCCCCAAGTGTTGCATGGGTTTTTTTCTTTAGAACTGAAGACAACCCACCTGCCTACCAAAATCAAGAAAGAAAGTCATGTATATCTTGTGGCCAAGGCAAGGGAAATATCAAGGCCTGAACATTTTATAATTTTGAAAATGTTGCGGTTTTGAGCCATGATATTAAGACAGCGGAGCAAAAAAAAAAATTTGAAACTGATTTTTCTTGTTCAACTCTGGGCTGAATCTCCAACTAAAAGAGTTTCAGGGGTTAAAACTAGTTCATTGTGACACAAAACTGCTTTCAAAATGCAACTTCATTCAAAAGTCAAAGTTTTAGGCATAACGGCCCAAATTTCAATGGCCCGTAACTCGGGAACCGATTAAAATTTTTCAAAAAATTTTTCACAAGATGTTTTTACCATTGATATGAACAAAATATCAAAAAATGAGCAAAATCTGAAGACATCACTTCCTGGCTTTGTCTGATTCTTACAGAAAATGGCTCTTAAGAACGGACCGAGTCCGAAACATGTCAGGAAAATCAAAATATAATAGCCGCATTCTTCTTCACCGTTCAACATGCTATAACATGCTAAATAAACATATTGACTCAGTCGTGCTGACAGGCAGTATACATTTAGAAAACAAACGAATTGACTCGCAACAACAAATTCGTAATTTGAACGCTTACTGTTTGTGACTGACCACATCATAAAAAAATGATCGGCAGAGGGGTGGAGAGACATTAAAAAAGCTATTAGCTATCCAAATAAGGCGTAGTTGTTTCTCTACCGTAGAGTGTTTGAAAAAAAGTAATATCGCATCAATAGAGGCAAATGTGTTGTCATTATAATGTTCCACGAAAATAGAGAGAAGTCACAAGCATCGATTTATTTTTTGAAAGGAGTTATAGCTAAATGAACAATTTGAGGTCAGCTATTGCTTTTTATCATGATGGCTCGTCTGCTAAATTTATGGATTTTATTACCTGTTGTGATCACTAATATAAAAATTTCAGGTTAGTTATGTTACTGTTGCTTATTTCTTAGAGGAATAGAGAGACAAGAAGCGCTAAATCGCTCCTACAATCGCTAATTTCGGCGCCTCTTTGCTTTTTACACCCTATAATTTTTCTAAAATGTTCGTACACGCTTTGTTAAATGATTGTTCGATACCTTATCGGCCCTTTTTACGCCGGCCCTTATTGGCGTTATTTTTAGGCTCTTGGCGTAATAAGAGCAGGCGTTAAAAAGGCCGATAAGGTACATATTTTTTCTTAATAATGGAGTACCTAAATATCAAATTTCAAAATTCCCTCCCAGATTTGCCCAAATTTTTGTCGACCCATCACGCTACTAACTCAATGTCAGCGATTGGAGTCAACGTCTCAACCTTTGTTTTGCTCGTGTTAACCCTATTCTTGAATCTCAGATTGTTCTTAAAAATTAGTTTTTCGAAAATACAAATAGTTTCTGTTCTTATAAAAATATTCTTAAATATTTCTTGTTTCAGAACAACTTCCAGACTTCGACGTGAACGTTTCTCAAAACAAAGGTACGGATTACGAAGACTGCTCAGCACGTTCTTCTCCGTGCCGTACGCTCAACTACGCGCTACGAAAATGCAAAGACAACGAAGAACGTATCGGATTATGTCACCTCATCATTGACGGCGGAAACAGTGACTCCAGATCCATATACCATATAGATGCAGCAAAAAATGTCACCATATCTTATAAATATCGTCTCTCCATGGAAGCTTTTGACCCTAACGTCAAACCCATTGTTACGTGTAACGTGACTAAATCCGGTGAAACGTGTATGGATATTGAAGTAACGGAATTGAAATTCTCATCGGTAGACTTTGTTGGTGATTCAAAAACTACACGCTCTATTTTCACTATTGTTACTGAAGGCCCTGGGTTTGGATTTCTTAATGTGGAATACTGCTCATTTAAAGACTTCGATATGTCCATTAGGCCATCTAAGAGTGGCTCCGTATCCCAATCGACTTTCATTAACACACGAATCATGAAGTACACAGGCGAATCGAAACCCTATATGTTCGAAAAAGGAACCGTTTTTCAATCAAGTTATTTGGAAGGACAATTCATAAATCTTGAAAGTATAACCATGTACAATTCTTCCGCTGCCATAGGTGGATATGTAATAGAAGACAGCAAATTTGTAGGTTCGTATTATGACCAAGATCAAAAAACATTCCTTCCACAATTGAAACTTATCAACAGTCTTAGCATCTCTTCGACAACTTTTTCTGACGCAATCAACGGTGCCATCGAAATGGTAAATAACCAAGGTTATATTGTTCTTACAAGTTTGATATTCGATGAAAACAAACGATTGTACGATTCTGACAAAAGCATAGTACACTTTGAAAACGCTGGCACTCTAGAAATTCATGGGTGTATCTTTAAGAGAAACTATGCTCCAGTGAAACCAGGAAATAATCTTGACATCACCAAGGAATTTTCGACAGAAATTACAGACGAAATGAAACTATACTCTGAGAAAAGTATAGTACACATTGTTAACACAAATAGCATCACAATCATCGGTTGTCAATTTCAAGACAATTATGCTCCAATGACAGCTGGCAATAACTTGTACATTGCTAACGAACACTCTGCAGAAACAACACTGGATTTACACGCGGTAATGATTTCAAATTCGTTTCCCGATCAATATTCTTTGATGAAAATCAAAAACATTACAATACAACCCGATGAAAGCTGGACATTTGATTGCCCACCGAACACAGAGGTCCAGTATAGATATACAAACACAATATTCGAATATTTTTGTTTATCTATGAAAGATGGAATCTACTCAACGCAAAAATCGACTCTCAGTTGGAGCAATGGTTCATTTCATGTAGAAAACGTACCGATATTCGAGTGTCCCAACGAAGCCGAATGGACGACAAAAGGTATCAAAAGTAAAGGCAATTATTGGGGATATATAAACAATCAGACGGGAGAAATCAATTTCCTAAGATGTCCTTCAACTTATTGTTGCAAATCTTTGGGGCACTGTACGTCTTATGATACTTGTCGGAATGGGAGGACTGGTCAATTGTGTGGCTCTTGTCCAGAAGGGACAAGCATCTCTATATTCGATGGATTGAGGTGTACTGGTAACTCCTGCGATAACCAAATGATCTGGATAGTGATTGCGATAGACTCGGTTGTTACATTATTGATATTCATTTTCTCGCACAAAATTTTCAGTATTTTCAGTAGCCTGGGACGTGAAAGGAAATCCTACAAAGCGATGAGACCGAGAAGATATCGACCATTGAGGAACATTTCCGATAATGACCAACCAATAAAACAAATAGAGGGCCCTACCAGTAATGATGATCAGAGACATCAGATCGAAGGGAGCAGACAAAATGATCCAAACAAAGCACAAAGTGTTGAACAAAATCTTGAAAACGAGGTATCAAGAGAGCAAAGTCTACCAAAACATGGACAACCATTGAAAGATTACTCACTCGAAAGCGATAGCGAATCTGAATCTCAAAGCAATATTTTAGCAATCACCGAACATAACGCACACAGTGAACACGGTCGCACACCACATAATACTGCTGATATGAATGAACTTTGTCAAAACCAGCCAGACGAAAATGGATCATATCTTTCCGACTCATACAACTATACTAATGAACAACCCATCAAGCATGATAACGCAGCATCGACTCAAGCAATAATCAAAATCTTGTTCAATTTTTACCAAATGGCTGGATTAATTTTACTCCAAACACCAGTGCAGTCAAGCAAACTCATACCTACGAATATCTTCATCACCTTATTCTCGCTCAAGCTACAACTACCATCTTTACCATGGAACGCTTGTCCGTTTCAAACACGCGACATATTTCTTATCGAATTCATAAAAATAACACCTCTTCTGTTAACAATAGCACTTTTGTTCATCATCTTAACCCTATTGACTGTTTTTCAGCGCATCAAAAGAGTGAGTAAGCCAAACGAGGAAGAAGATTTCCACCAACACGCAGACGGATACAAGAAACTCCCTTTGACAATGCGTTTAAAATGTGTCTACGCCCAACTCTTATGTTTCGGTCACACCTCTATAACACTCCTTTCATTTCAATTTCTTCACCGTGTGACCATTGATGAGCAGCAATATCATTTCATAGATGCCACAATCCAATTTACGTACGAAAGCCATATAACCATGGCCTCACTCCTCATCTTACTTCTATGGTCTATGCCGTTCATCTTTGTTCTTTACATTGCATCCATATGGCTTGAAGATTGTAAAATAACACCCAATCAATTCTTGATCATCTTAACATTTCCGCCCTTGGTCATCTTATGGTGGTGTTACAACAAAAGGATCGTCCAAAACGCCCAGTTAAACGCCCGAGACGCCAAGACCGCCAAACACTTGCTAGATATAATCCATCGACCATGCACCCTTCAAACGAACAGTGATAAAGGAAAAATCAAAATGGTCACTGAAAGTTTTTATCTAACATCTCGGTTCCTGTTAGTTGTTGCTTGTACGTTTGCCATACGTGCTGAAGATCGTTTATGGTCCGTTACCGTGTGTCTTTTAATGCACCTTGTTTGTGTCCACACCTTGAACCCGTTCGTCACCAAACCTCTTAACACGTTCGAATCCACGTGTATTATGAGCCTCGTTTTGATGAATATGACGTCATACATTATTCAAAGTTCTTTAGTCGAGCATATTGTTGTTGGTGCGATTAGTGGGACTATTGTTTTATCTTTTGCGCCGTTTAATGTTTACGTTTTGGTCTGTGTTGTGGATTTCATTCACGATAAGGGAATTGATTTTTACATCAAGAAACAAAATACGAAATAAATACGATGTATGTATACGATGAACAACTTGTAATTATCTGGTAGTAATTTTTTAATTCTTTTTTATAATGTTGTAAATTAAAATTCGATTTGAATTTTTTTTTTACTATATTTGTGATCATGGTGCAAAGAAGACACCGAAACGTCAAGAACTGAATAAAATTAAATTTTTAAGTTTTCACTTTTATTATCAAATACGATGTAAACACAAATCTATGTAGTTGAATCCATGCAAAATGTTTTAAATTTCAAAAAATGCAATTTTGGAAAAAATTCAATTTTTTTATTTTCAATTCTTCTACAAACGATTTTTGGCCCCTGCCAACAGAATTCTTTTGATCTTTGATAAATCATTTTCTAATTCTATTTCTCATGACTGAGAGATTGTAAAAAAGAAACAAAACAAAGTTTTTTTATAACCAAGATGTTTTTACCTGGCGAGTTGAGTTGAAGTCCTGTTAATAACGCATCCAAAAGTTTTTGAGAGAATGTAGAAGAAAACTGTTTGGTGTGATGGCTCTTTGCAACCTGAAACAAAAATTTCAACTTTTAATTAAAACAAATGTTTAGAAACGTTGAAAAAGCCTTTTTGGTTGTCTAACTCATGTTCGCTGATTGTAACTTCCAATTATAAGTAGAATAGTATCATTAATAACAATACAACAATATAACATTTCATCGACCCACCTATAAGTTGTCAAGATCTTTTTGTTCGGGTACATCTACCTTCTCTTTGGGACAGTATCTTAATTAGGTAATATTTGGGTTTCAAAGAACAAGCCTAAACAAGATAAGAGGTTAAGAGAGGAAATTCTCTGCACTTTAAATCAAAAAGTGAATTAATCTACCTGCAATAGACATTTGAGTAAGTTGACGTGTAGCAATTCTTCTAAAGAATCTCTAAAACAAAAGAATCGACATATATGTCAAGAAGGTTGTATTTCTTCTTTGGACTAAAATGAATGGAGAGCCTTCTAAAAAATAATTCATATTCAGCAATTTATATTTAGGCTTGCAACAAGATTGAAAATAGGTCCATAGGTAGGAAATGTTGGAAAATTCCATTATTTTTATCAGTCTCCAACTTGGTTTGTGATTTCTATTATGACAGTGATTTCCTTTTTGATTGTTTGGAGACATTTGATAAATGAAATGCTCTCAGGTAGCTAATAAACGGAGTGTGGGTTGAATAGATTTTCAAATTTCAAATTAACGGCGGTTTCTTATTCAAGGGGCGGTCTTAATAAAATCCTCGGCGGGGTTGCACTTGTCCAATCAAAATTGATAAGGAATCCTAACCTCGATTCATTATCATTCTTTTTCTCAGTAACATTATTGAGGTTGGGCACTTTGGTGATGATGAAAAGCATGACATCAACTCGTTGGTAGTCTGCCAGAATGGATGAAAATGCTCCTAAAATTATTAAATGAATTGCAATTTGGTATGTACAAGAAGAATTTCTTTCGTTATTCTGTATTTGTTAGGGTGTTCCAGTTAAGGCCGGTCTCTACTTGCACGCGCTTCGATCGCACTTTTTCAAGCAAAGCTTCCACGCCATTGTTCAAAGGAAAAATTAAGCAACTCCATTGGAGCGATCTGACGTAACGGTTGAAAAAAGTTGAAATGTGTTCAACTTTTTTTCGAGCGCGCGCTACATTTTTATGACGTAATCTTTTTTACAAGTCAAAAGGATTGAAGCCAAAAACTGCGATCGCAGCGCGCGCAAGCGAAGAGGGGCCTTTAGAATGGATTTCTATCCTTTTAAAAATGTAAGCTTAAGCTCTATAATCATTTATGAGATCATAGGGTAAATATTTTGGTTAAAAATCAATAAAGAATAAAAAGGCAGCAGAAACAAAACGTTGTGTCTTATGTTGAGAGTCCGCTTTTACATACCTGCAGCATTTATGATAGCTTTCTGTACGCCACCCTCGCTGTGCCCCTCTAAAGACTTTGATGTCTAGAAAAAATAAGAGCCAAAATATTACTGATCAGATAAATAAATCTTCCATAAGAGCCAAAATATTACTGATCAGATAAATAAATCTTCCATGAAAATATTTTTACAATTTCTTCGCCATTTGTATGAACGATTTTAATGAAATGATATTTTCAGTTTAAAAAGTTTGATAACTTGCTCCGATTTAAAAAGCAAACTTAATTTAATTAGAATAAACGGAAAATCTGTTTCTATTACCATGACAACGAATACTTTACCTGAATGCCCATGGTATCAACCGAGATTTTCAAATGTTTCAGTAAAGTGTTGAACACCTCCAATATTGATGGCCCTAAAATATAAAAGGTGACAGTAGAAAACTTTATCGATGAAATTGTTGTGCACTCACCCCCACTTTGTTACACAACCAATCTCAAAGGTTTGAACTCTTGTAGGTTTGGTGGTTCGACATTTCAAATTTGGCAAGTAATGAGTAAAACTCCAAACTAATAGGCTCAAATTCTGGTGAAAAAATGCTGAACACACAAAAATTGTAAAATTTACATCTCGATTTAGGGAGTATAATAATAAAAAGGTCTATATTATTAGCCATCTATCAAGTAATTATTTCAATTAAGTAATTCTTGCAGCAAAGAAGAACCCACCTATAGAACCACCAGTGGCAATGCTGACAGATGCTGAAATCATCTCCACCACACTAGCTCTCATCTCTGCTTCACTATTCTTGTGCTTATCCAAATGTGACAATAATAGTTCGATGGCTCGGTATGAATATTGATTCTGTTAAGAAAACATAATTGAAATTAAAGCCCATAATTATCCAAAATTAAACGAGTTGTATCAACATTAGATACAACCCTACAGAACTTATAGAATTGTCTTGCACACCACCTGCACCAGTGCTGGGAAAATCAAAAAAAGAAAGAGTGGAAAATTTAAAGTTTTTATTTGGGTAATCAATCCACTGAAAACATGTAATTGAACTCAAACGAGAGCGCCATATACTGTTTCTCAAGAAAGATACAACCTTACCTGAATTGAGTACATGATGATCTTAAAAATATGCAAAGGAAATTCGTTCTTCAGCCAAAGGCTTCGTGAATCCATAAACCTGTTAAATCAAATGAGATGAAATAAATGATTGTTGTGAATAAAAAATAAATTTAATGCTGAAAAAACCTTTAGATTTTTAAAAAATGCATAGGAGAAGAGGATTTAGTTGAGCTAAGAAGGCTACACTGAAAATGCTTTCCAGGCGGCGAAAAATGTACATTGTGTTTCGAATTGTAGCACGTCAATAAAGATACTGTAGAACCATTGCAAGTGCAGCAACAAATAACAAATAAACTGACTGAATTTGTTGTCAGCGATCTGGCTAATGTTAGTTCCTAGTGAAAATCATATCTTCTGGTCCAAAAGAAATAAGGAGAACGTATTCGTCACTCTATGATCTTACTTACGTCAACAATGGATACAAAATTGCAGCAATGTTATTGAATCCAGCTCTAGTCACAAGTTCCCTTAAACAAAGGTCAGCAAGATGAGCAGGATCTTCATTTTGGTCATCTGGACTTTCCACTTGTGACATACTAGCTGAAGATTTGCTAATGAGACTGAAAAAAAGAAAAGATCTTTGCATCATAATTCCCCCGTGGAACTTTCTCACATATAACACTGCGCAGTTGAAAAATGGAAAAGGCCAATCACAAAATTAGTGTCTGAGAAAGCTAAGAGTTTTTCTGTCTAGCTAGCCTTAAATATGAGATTGGCCCTTTTTGCATAGAGAAGAGGGTCCTATCTACATGAAACAGGGTTAATCTCGAAATTTATGCTCAGACAAACAGAAAAATTCTTAGTTTACTCCAGCAATAATTTTGACATTGGACCTTTTGATTTGTCAACGGCGACTGTATCGTCTGTCCATTAAAAAAGTTGCTAATATAAATTTATTGATACCCTTATTTCAAAATTAGCATCATATAAACGCCAATCGCTAGATCAGTTTTAGGAATTCCTGAGAATTTGTCTCCCAAAACATCTAACAGCCTCGACTATTCCAGGTTCTGTCACACCAAGATAAGGAAGACTTACACTTCAGTATTTGATTCAATGTTGAAAAGTAACGCAGGTACAATCTTGGACATGTGCACATCTTCCCAAATATTAGCCTAAACGATGCAATGTTTTGAAAAAAAAATCATCAAAAAATATAAAAGTATTAGAACAGGATAATACATTATCAAAGTACACGCGACTTTTTTTGGGCATGTTTGAAATTTTAAATTCTACTCAAGCTAATAGACATATTCAACTGTACCTGTAAATCATCGTTCATTGTTTTTCTTACAACACCTTGTAACCCTTGTAGACCAGATAAACGAATACTAAAACAAAACAAAAACATGATCTCGATCGCAGTTGCAGCATGAATGTTGTTTTTCAGCTTTTCGACCTACTCAAATACAAATTTAAATCTATCTTCAGGGACTAAAAGTTACAAAAGGAGCTAGTTTTGGAAAGTTTGCTCTGGAGATTCCATACTATTTAAAATCATTGGTCCTTTTCTTTGTTTTGATGTTAATAAACACAAGGAGCCATAATGGTCTCCTTTTCACACACTCAAAGTCCCTCAAAGGGGTGCAAAAGCCATCAAAAAGAAAATTGAGTCAATGTAAAGGTACAAAAATCACAAAATTCAAAATTTCCTCTCTCAGAGGGTTGAAAGTTTCCAAAATTTGGACAAAAATAGATAAAAATTTGGAGAAAAGTCCCTCTATGGGTCCCAAAAGCCCCAATTTTTCCTCTCTCTAAGGGTTGATTTTCGATTTTTGGCTCAGACATACCTGTCACCTCACAAACCTAGTACCCCCGGGAACTCACCTTTTCTCTGTATCACTGTCATCATTACTTCCATAGCAAAGCTGACTGAACCGTGATATGAAAAACTCATAACGTCTATGATAAGACGGTGTATCCTCATCAATGTTGGCAAATTTAACAAACTACAAAATAAATTTTTGAAATTATAAGTTTGGTGTTACAAACAATTGGATAATATTTTACTATGTTAAATCCAATTCAAATAGTGGGGTCGATTCTGTATTATGATACCTAAGAAATCAGTATTCAAAAGACCATTTTTCTTGAAAAAGAATTGAAACAAGTTAAGATTCCAACACACTAGACAATTTGCTAGTAGGTTAAAGCAGGTTGAGACCAAAAGAATTGTCTATTTGGAGGCTATTAAAGTTACCCCTCGCTTATGAAAAATTCTTTGAAACAAGATGAGCTGATTGGGATTCATTTCTAAGCATAAATAAAGCAAACATTACGATTTGATGAACACTTACA
Source organism: Clytia hemisphaerica (assembly GCF_902728285.1). Lineage (NCBI taxonomy): Eukaryota > Metazoa > Cnidaria > Hydrozoa > Leptothecata > Clytiidae > Clytia > Clytia hemisphaerica. The sequence continues at coordinate 2,101,408 of NW_027103770.1, read as the reverse complement.
GAATTGGTAGCACAAATTTGAAGACCGATCTCGTGAGATTCTAGCAATGCAGATACAATCTTCAAGAAACTTTCAACAAACAGATTTAAGCTTGATGAACGACAAGCTAACAATAGCCTATCCATGGCTTCCATTGCAATGTAAACAAACCTAAAAAAAGTTTTTGATATATATCACACTTTTTTTGTTATTCCATTCATTTTAGTCTTACCAACTGGCTGTAAAATGAGAATTAAAATTAGAAAGACTTTCTTATCAGTAAGAAATAGTCAGGGCTATCTAAGTGTCATTCTCATATTGAATTTATATTCATTAAAATAAAGAGGACTTGAAACTTGTTTTGAATTGAAAGTATATACTTGAATAAATAAAAATTGAATATAGGATTCAGAGATGATTTGAAAACAATACTATTATATTGCGTAAAGCTTACCCTAACTTTTTCCTGTACAGATGGTTGTTGATCTTCATAAACATGTAATCACCAATACGATCCAGCTTTTCTGGTGCTTGCAAAGCATAAAATGTCAACTTCTCCATGTTGGCTTTTACCAGACCTTGGCTTGGATCAGATGGAAAGACATTGTCAACAAGCCTTTTGTAACGTGTCCTCAAATTCCCAAAACAACCACAGACACTAGACGTTGCCATTTTTCTTACCAAAATGAATAATGTTTTCAATAATCTATTTTAACACTAAATGGAATTTTAAAATGATTAGGGCCACTGATGATCCACGACACTATTGTAAATCTATCTACCATTTTGGAAATGCTACATACCAATAAGTGAAAGAACGGAAGATAACAAAGTTTATGTAAATAGAAAACATTTTAAGTTTATTGTATTACAAATGCTGATGTGATCATATAATATGATTCACCAGTTGTTTTACTGGCTATCTAGGATCAACTCACGACACAAGAGTTTATCAAAATTCTATAATTTGACTACAATTCCTCAGGGATCAATCATACCGGGTGATTCAGCGTATAGATTGGAAGCATACATGATGGTAAAAGGATACTGGCAATATGACCCAAACCAAAAACTGCTATAACAATTTTGTATTAATGAGGACCTATGACTTAATCTGCATCCTTGTGAAGTTGATTTTAATATTGAGTCAGAGGACGTTGGTCACAATGCTTATTATAATGAGCTTTATGGGGCTGCTTTAGTGGAAAACTTTCCTATGTTTTGAGATCAAAGAAAAAATATGTAGGTAGGATAAAATTTCTTGAAATTGCATTAATTGGCCATATAATCAATATCCATCGTTAGGTAGTTTAGTTTTTTCAGTTGTAATTTTATGAATTAATTGTAGTGATTATTTGAATGTACATAAAGTTGAATAAATATTTTCATCAACTTATATAACTTGTACACGTTTCTTTTATAAGAACAAACTAAGAACACAAGGCTTCGATGGCCAAAATATTAAGAACAAGTCAAGACCATTTTAAGGCTTTGACACTCCTGATTTTTCTTTTTAATCAGAAATACAAAAGTTATGTGTGTTTTGCTATAAATGTGCCACAAATTTTATACAAAACAAATATATAAGAGCATTCGTTCGTCTTTGCTATTTAGTATTAACTCTGTTACTAAACTTTTGTGTTTTATTGAAAACGTTCTGCTTTTTTATGAAATAATCAATTCAAAAAAGATTTTTTCATTATCTCTCTTTTGTCTTTGCCTTGTTCTCTCTCTTTTCACTTTATTTCCCACAACTTCATCCACTCTAGCAACTGGTTTGAGGCAGTGATGGCTACGGGAATGTACTTTGCCCTTTTTCTCTTCTTAGCTTTCTTTGATTTTCTTCTCTTTTGTACCTTCAATGAGGGTTCTGACTTATCCACATCTTTATCAGTAGGCTGCACACATCCCCTCTGATAAGTTTTGATATAGGGGATGCGAATCAGGCTCACAAAACCGTTCCGAACTTAGCAAAAAATCTGCTAACCAAGAAAAAGAGTTGAATGATAGAGAACTTTGATTGACAGTTTGTCGTCTTTTGTTATCTTGAGAGTTTTGTTCATGCTATTTCAATTAATTTCGATAAACAAAAGGAAAGAGAGGAGAAAGAGAGATTTCTAGCCATATGTTCTTTTTATTTGAATCTTTATTTGATTTCTATTTACGTCATCAAATAACTCAATCAATACACATCGAGTTTTTTGAAAAATACAAGTCGCCAAAATTCTGCAAAATACATAGCTATTCGGTAATTTTCTCAGAAGCGATATCAGAGCCCGATTCGCATCCCCTATATCAAAACTAATTTGGGGATGCATGCAGCCTACTTTATCAGGCCTACCCTAAAAATATTTTTGTTTCCGGTCCACAGGCCGGGTGAAAATTCTTTTCGTCTTCACCCGGCTGCAAATTTTTTTCGTACATCGTCATCTGCGATGACCTTTGTCAAGTTGAACTTTATCCACTCACTTTCTTTGTAACTTTAATGAACATCTCTAAACCTCCGTTGTTGTGCCCGCTGAGTGCTGCCAAAGTTTTTATATAAAAATTTATCAAAAAATTCTTTTTGCGGCCAACCTGGTTGATTTTTTTTTCATTTTTCATTTTCATTTTTCCTTTTTTTTCAATTTTTTTTGCTTGATAATATTCCACTCACAAATATCTTTTCAACAAGCAAAAAATCGCAACTTGATCGAATTCTATCAAAAATTACAGCCATTTTTGTCTCAGCTGCAAATTATTTTGAGACAGACTTAAAATAAATATGTTCCAGAGGGTGAATTTTCAGTTTTTCTTCTATTTCTTCATTTTTGCCAATCCGGGGAGTCTTCATATATACCATAGAAAAGCTCATAAAACCTTCTAACTTAATTTTGAGTTTAGCGATTCCCCAAGATAGGGGAACAATGTAATGATTTTTATTCGTACTTTACGACTTTTCTCTTTGATCATTCATTGGTTTCTTTTGTTAATTGCTTGCATTGTGATCAATCGAATGCAATCAAACACGATCAAATAATTGCGATTCGATGGTCAAACGTAATCAAATATCAATAGTTGTTTGGGAGAACTTGATAGTCTATTGCATAACTAATTTCCCCACCTTCAGTGGACGTAAGTAAAATAAGGCGAACCCGAAAAAAATTTTTGTTTCCGGTCCACCGGCCGGGTGAAAATTTATTTTGTCGTCACCCGGCCGCATTTTTTTTCGTACATCATCGTTAGGGTTAATGTTAGTTTGTTTGTTTGGAAAACTTTCGTGAATCAGTTTTTGAGGCGTGTGATTTATCGCACGTGATATTTTATATTCTACTGTAAAATGCACGCCTAGAAATCACATGGAATGAAGGTTTTATCCTGATCATTGTTATAGAAAGGAAATTTTATTCATCTCAAATTAAACCCTGCATTGTTTTTGTTAATTCTTGCTTGCAACTCAACTTTTAAGAATGTTATTTTTTATATACAACTTGGTTTTTATAAAAGAATCATGCTGATTTGTGAGTAAAATAAATAGAAACATTCACAAAGTGGAGACTTTTCAGTAAGTAAACAGCTTTGTTTTTATAAAAGGAATCATGTTGACTTGTGAGTAAAATAAAAAGAAACATTCATAAAGTGAGGATTTAAAAAATTGGGGAAATATTTCCCTCACTCTACTTTTTTCTCAAAAAAGTTCACTTCGTAAATCACAGTTTGGAGCCTTTAGCAATTGAAGATAAATATTCAAAATGAAAGAGAGTGTCCAGTTCTTAGAGATATTGTAACACAATTGAAAATGTAAACGATGAAAATTAAGTATTTGAATAATCGCACGCCTAGACAACTATAAATCAAAATCTAGGCATGCGATGATCACACGTGAATTTTAAGCCTGTAGCGGTGTCAAGTTACTACATATTTAAGGTAAAGAAGACCATCATTTTAATTTCTACGAGTGCTTTAAAAAATCGAGTTTTGGGATCGAAATTTAGCAAAAAAAAATTTTTTGCGGCCGGCCGCGTGAGTGTTTTTTTCGTCACCCGGTGGACCGGAAACAAAAATATTTTTAGGGTTCGCCTAAGCAGGAAATCAAAAAATACCTATAAATAAGTTTTGATCAAATTGGCATGCTAACATTCTCCCAAGTAAGTACGTGGGATTATTCTGTGAATCTTCCCGCTTGACGTCCTATAAAGTATTAGCTTGAGTTACAGCAGGGTTTTATTTACGTAATACAGAGTAGATAATTGGCCTGAGAATGCGGCAACCTATAGTTGTTTTGGAGAACACGACGGCCTATTGAATAATAAATTACTCCACATTACTTTCCCTTAGGCAATAAAAATGTGATGAATTATCTTGTTTCTAGGTAACTGTTGTGGAGTAATTAGTTATTCAATAGGCCATCGCGTTATCCAAAACAACTATAGGTTGCCGCATTCTCGCAAACGACAATCAAAGGACCACATTGGTAATATTCGATTGTGTTTGATTGCATTCAAATTAAGTTCGATTGAGCTAGTATGACTAACACTGAAGGTCACAAAATGGTAGTGTTTCTGGGAAATGGCTATACTGTATAGACTTAAACTCGTATATCATGATTACAGGATTTCGAGTACCTAAGGGCCGATTTTGTTTTCGTTTTGAGTGGTTTCATTTTTGATTTCAAGCCAACATCTTATCTTAGCAACAGGGTGCTCGCCCATAGTTATTACAGGGGTTTGTGCAAAAAACTACACAAATAGAAAATTTTCCAAATCCTCCATTTTGATTAAAGCCATGAAAAATGTTTCACTTTTTTGCACCTTTTCTTCAAAATGATCAAGTCATCACAAAAACCGCTGGGGGCCTCTTTTCTTAGTTTTTTAGAGATTTTCACGCACAATGGGCCATTCTAGAAAATTTTTGTTACCCCCGTCGGACGACATGCATTTTTTAATTTTTGTAGACTCAGAAATATTTTTTTTTCCAGTGGTGGTCAGAAATTCTGATGAAAATCCATATACTTTCCCAAAATACATTATTGCAAATTCCACTCTTTTTTGCCTTTTTTAATTCAATTGCCTTGGAAATTCATACATTTTTGCGAAGCGAATTTATGAGTGAAGCAGTTTTGCTACAGGGCTGCAAATAAATATTTTTAGTCAATCGGACATCATGTCCGACAGAAATGAAATCCTGTTGGTCAAACTCAAAATCCTGTCGGTCATTCAGTGTATATTTTTTTTTTAAGTTACGGAGAAAGTGAGTAGGAAAAATAAAAGTTACCTTTAAACAGTTTGTTACTGTATATAACAGAGAAATTGATTCGATAAAAGTGATCTTAGAAACACTCTTGGAAGTTACTTAGAAACACTCTTGAAAGTTATGAAGTAAGCAAGTTGATGAAAATGGTCTTAAAAAAACTCTTGAAAGTTACGAAGAAAGCGAGTCGATAAAAGTTTAACTTTGAAACACCCTTGAAAGTTACGAAGAAAGCGAATTGATAAAAGTGATCTTAGAAACACTCTTGAAAGTTACGAAGAAAGGGAGTTGATAAAAGTTTAACTTTGAAACACCCTTGAAAGTTATGAAGAAAGCGAATTGATAAAAGTGATCTAAGAAACACTCTTGAAAGTTACGAAGAAAGCGAGTCGATAAAAGTTAACTTTGAAACACCCTTGAAAGTTACAAAGAAAGCAAATTGATAAAAGTGATCTTAGAAACAAAGAAGGCTATGAAGAAAGCAAGTTGACTATTAAGTAATTTTAGAAACACCCTTAAAAGAGTTACAAAGAAAGCGGGTTGATAAAAGTGATCTTAGAAACAAAGAAAGTAACGAAGAAAGCAAGTCGATAAAAGTTAACTTAGAAACACCCTGAAAGCTACAAAGGAAGCGAGTATTAAGAGCCATTTTCTGAGAAAAATAGGCAAAAATGGGCAAGGTCAGGAAGTGATAGCCTTAGATTTCCTTCATTTTTAGATATTTTGCTCAGAATAATGAAAGAAACATCCCCTGAAAATTTTTTTGAAAAATTCCTTTCGGTTGCCGAGATACGGCCTTTCCAAAATTTTGGGTTTTTGGCTATTTTTAGCCCCGCAAAATAGAAGAGCCTCTTGGAAATGGTTTTTAGCTCATTTTGGGCATTTAGAGGTCCTGCTTTCTCCATTTCTGAGAAATATAGCATAAGTTCTACACAAAAAATGAAAACTGAGGTTCTGAATATTACTCGGTGTCTAGAAATCATAGGCCGAAACCACGTTTTCGCGAAATTTCTTCCCTTTTTGAGACCAAATATCTCACATGGGCCTCACTTCTACATGTACTAGTTATGATTTTCTGATAAGCAACTGGACTTACTTTCATTTCCACAAAAAAATTTCATGGTACAACAATGGGTGTGGCCTCTGCGTCCATTTTGAAATTTTTTAAACTCCAAAATTTTCTCACTTTCACGGCCCATAATGGCTGCGGCCCTCACTTTCACACAAAATCTTTTGATGAATTAGATGCTACACCCCTTCCCCTTTCCATATCTAAAAAGAAACCCATGGTACCTAGTCTCATTGAGTCAGAATAAGTCCTAGAAGTGAGTCTGGTTTATTAAAATTTCATTCCTCAAAACTCCCTAGCAACGGGTTGTTTGCCCATAGCAACCACACTTTAAAAGGTTAGATAAAGTGCTGAGATGTTTCTGGTTGGATAGGAAATGTTCAGACTTGATTTTAAGTAAGTACAGTTCTTTTGTCAAATGAAAAAAAATGTAATAAATCAGTTAGTGACTTTTAAATAATGCCTAGAAATATCGCTGAAAATAATATACCTGATATAATATACCTGAAATAGTGTTAATGAAGAAAATTAATGAACAAATGATGTAAGATAAGGTTTTGACTTTGAATGCTTACTAGATGTTTTTTGTCAAGTTTTCAATTTTTATTTGTTCTTCCTTAGAGACAGAAAAATGCCCCCTTTGGCTGACGGGCAAGGGTGCAGCGATCGAGCAAAGAATTTCGTTTGTTGAATATTTAATCTTGTCTTCTTTGTTTGGCCATTTGAACCAATTCTTGCCAACAGTCGAAGCATATTCCATACATGATACAAGGATATTGTCATCAGCAACCTAAATTAAAGAATTCATTTCAAATTATTACAAATCAATTTATTTTGATACATCGTTAGATTTATACAGCACTATAACAACTTTTAAACATCTTTTGAACTTATTTTATGGATTATGGATAATTTTAATATACTGTACCCACCTCTTCTACAATTCTAGGCTACCAAATCGATTCAAATTAAACAGTTATCCAATTTCCTTTTTGCCAGTTAGCTACCATTTGCCTAGCAATGCTTTCAATTGTGTCCTCACATACATCATTGGGGTCGACAACAACAAGCTCCTCTTCAAGGCAGTTTTCGTTTTGTTTTGTCTCTGTGAAAGTTGTCTTCAATGCAATGTACCCGCTCATTTCTGTGTACTCTTTCTGAATGAATTTAAGAATTTGAGAGTATCCTTTCATATTTTGTTGATAATAATTTATACATTGAAATGTTGATATATTCAGATAAACAAACTCAGTAACAAAAAGTAATTATTGTTAGGGCAGCATATCAAAAATCGATTTATCGAATTTTGAACAGATTTTTGGAAACAAACCCTACATACCTTGAAAATAAACTTCGAATTTGCTGACTTGTTACATACTCGTCAGGGTGCAGTTTGGTTCTTAGCCTGTAATGGGTAATCCAAAAGTATCTCCATTAGTAGCTCATTAGTTCCCATCCACTTCCAAAGAGAAGAACCTTTTGATATTCCAACAAGCAAAAGAATATTTTGGAAGGTGAGGAAACTGGGAAAAATACGAGCCCAGAACGAGCCCAGAACAAGCCCATTACAGGCTAAGAACCAAACTGCACCCTGACGAGTATGTAACAAGTCAGCAAATTCGAAGTTTATTTTCAAGGTATGTAGGGTTTGTTTCCAAAAATTTGTTCAAAATTCGATGCTGCCCTAACATAATTACTTTTTGTTACTGAGTTTGTTTATCTGAATATATCATTTCAATGTATAAATTATTATCAACAAAATATGAAAGGATACTCTCAAATTCTTAAATTCATTCAGAAAGAGTACACAGAAATGAGCGGGTACATTGCATTGAAGACAACTTTCACAGAGACAAAACAAAACGAAAACTGCCTTGAAGAGGAGCTTGTTGTTGTCGACCCCAATGATGTATGTGAGGACACAATTGAAAGCATTGCTAGGCAAATGGTAGCTAACTGGCAAAAAGGAGATTGGGTAGCTGTTTTATTTGAATCAATTTGGTAGCCTGGAATTGTAGAAGAGGTGGGTACAGTATATTAAAATTATCCATAATCCATAAAATAAGTTCAAAAGATGTTTAAAAGTTGTTATAGTGCTGTATAAATCTAACGATGTATCAAAATAAATTGATTTGTAATAATTTGAAATGAATTCTTTAATTTAGGTTGTTGATAACAATATCCTTGTATCATGTATGGAATATGCTTCGACTGTTGGCAAGAATTGGTTCAAATGGCCAGACAAAGAAGACAAGATTAAATATTCAACAAACAAAATTCTTTGCTCGATCGCTGCACCCTTGCCCGTCAGCCAAAGGGGGCATTTTTCTGTCTCTAAGGAAGAACAAATAAAAATTGAAAACTTGACAAAAAACATCTAGTAAGCATTCAAAGTCAAAACCTTATCTTACATCATTTGTTCATTAATTTTCTTCATTAACACTATTTCAGGTATATTATATCAGGTATATTATTTTCAGCGATATTTCTAGGCATTATTTAAAAGTCACTAACTGATTTATTACATTTTTTTTCATTTGACAAAAGAACTGTACTTACTTAAAATCAAGTCTGAACATTTCCTATCCAACCAGAAACATCTCAGCACTTTATCTAACCTTTTAAAGTGCGGTTGCTATGGGTAAACAACCCGTTGCTAGGGAGTTTTGAGGAATGAAATTTTAATAAACCAGACTCACTTCTAGGACTTATTCTGACTCAATGAGACTAGGTACCATGGGTTTCTTTTTAGATATGGAAAGGGGAAGGGGTATAGCATCTAATTCATCAAAAGATTTTGTGTGAAAGTGAGGGCCGCAGCCATTATGGGCCGTGAAAGTGAGAAAATTTTGGAGTTTAAAAAATTTCAAAATGGCCGCAGAGGCCACACCCATTGTTGTACCATGAAATTTTTTTGTGGAAATGAAAGTAAGTCCAGTTGCTTATCAGAAAATCATAACTAGTACATGTAGAAGTGAGGCCCATGTGAGATATTTGGTCTCAAAAAGGGAAGAAATTTCGCGAAAACGTGGTTTCGGCCTATGATTTCTAGACACCGAGTAATATTCAGAACCTCAGTTTTCATTTTTTGTGTAGAACTTATGCTATATTTCTCAGAAATGGAGAAAGCAGGACCTCTAAATGCCCAAAATGAGCTAAAAACCATTTCCAAGAGGCTCTTCTATTTTGCGGGGCTAAAAATAGCCAAAAACCCAAAATTTTGGAAAGGCCATATCTCGGCAACCGAAAGGAATTTTTCAAAAAAATTTTCAGGGGATGTTTTTTTTATTATTCTGAGCAAAATACTCAAAAATGAGGAAAATCTAAAGACATCACTTCCTCACTTTGCCCAGATCTCTCAGAAAATGGCTCTTAAAAGAATAGGCTAAGTAAGAGACAGGGGGTGTAAGAGATTTATTTTCAACTCTCAAGTTAATGGTTTATTCCTTTTTTCATTCGGACATCATGACCGACACAAAAGATTTTCAGTCGGTCAAATAGCTTTTTCAGTCGGACATTGACCGATGACCGACGCTTATTTGCAGCACTGTTGCTATATTGTGTACTTCTATCCCAAGCGAAAATTTGCTATAAAATTTGCTATATATAAATCACATCTTCAAACCAATGATTTTATCAAAATGACCTTGAATGGTGTTACTTGAAGCCACAAACAGTCTGAGAAATCCTTCTAATTGCACGCTTAAAATTCCGAGATTTAAACGCGTAATTGCACGGCTATCAAATTGTAAGGTTTTAAAAAGTGCTTTTACCTATCAATTTCATGTTCCAAATAATCTAAATCAGTATTATAATCATTGCTTACATTGAGATACATCATTTACAAGTTATTAGAAAAGAAATGAAAACACTTTTCGTTTGTGCGAGTTCAAAATAGACGATTTAGTTTTCTAGGAAAAAAATCTGGAATGCTTGGTCAATTTTATGCAAAATTTTAGGGTTGGTGTAATTTAAGATGCACGATCTAACGATTTACGATTCACGATGCGCGATCCATGCATAAAGTATGCTGATTATTCCTAATAATTATCATAAAACTTAAATTATATAACATAATTCTAAAACAATGGCATAATCTTTTCTCGCTTTTGTTTACCATGGTAAATTTATGCAAAAAAAAGAAAGAAATGAGTAAGAAATGGAACTACGAATAATTACGACCATTTTATTATGAAAAAACTAACTTACATAATGTTGATAATGAATGGAAGCTACCTAATGAACATAATCTTACAATTGACAGAGAGTGGAAGTAAACAATGTACAAGAAATATTTTTGCTCTCTCATAATCGAATATACCTTATTGGTATATATTTTCGCGTGTTACAAATTTTCGCGGGTACTTAATTTCGTGAGTTTTTTGGTCAATTTTCGCGAAATTTAATACTGTTTAAATTTTTCAAAATTACAAAATGGCGAAATTAAATACACGCGAAAAAATTTTTCTTAGCATTTTGTTAGTATTTTTACATCAAAAACGTTGTGTTTCAAGCAAAATCAGTCTTTTTCTTGCTTTATATTCCCACTTTCTGAAAATACCTAGTTTAGTGAATCGCAAAATTTAATACACGCGAAACACGTTTTTTCGAAAAAATTTGTAACACGCGAAAATATATACCAATAAGGTAGGAATTTCTTTCTTAAAGGAAATAAAATAATAACTTGGCAAACAATATGTTTTTCGGACCGTAATGTACGAAGCAAAAAAACTGGTGCTCTATTATGAGAAAGAATTTTTTCTTTCGGTAAACAACCTCCTCTATATTTATTCAAGTTATGAAAAGAGAGTACAGAAGGTGAATGCACCACGTGGCTTTCATTTTCTTTTAATCTATGACTGATTTAGTATCTTTGTATAATCTTATATAATGAATTTGTAAATGCCTAATATTATCATGATTTGCATAATACCATGAATTAACATATTTTATGCACGGATCGCGAATCGTGCATCGTAAATCGTTAGATCGTGCATCTTAAATTACACCAACCCAAAATTTTACGAAGATTCCAACTCAAAAATTTTGTCTGTTGACATGGTTCATCCGTTTAAAAAAAAGTACCCCCCCATTGCTCAAAAAATTCCTCCAAATTGACCAATTTTTGTGCAATTTTACCAAAAAATTGACCTTTTATCACAATTTCCTACCCTTACAGTGCAGTTCAGTGCAGTTTTGTAATTTCCTACCCTTACAGTGCACTAGCTGAACTAAGAAAAACCTGCCCTTAAGGGCCGAACGTCTGGTAGATCATTTACCTTGAGTGCCCCCCGGCCCCGGGCCTTTTAAACACGAGCAACGGATTATTTTTACAACTCACACTTTTTTGATCACATTTAATTGGCATCTTGACATTATAGTTATCTTGTTAGATGTTTTGTTTCGAGAGTCCTTGCAATAGTTTATTGTTCAACTTGGAGAGGGAATGTTTGTAAACATAGAATTTTTTTCATAGCAGTTATTTGGGGGTTCGGATTTAGGCAAGGCTGTCGGATTTAGGAAGATTCACGGTATCAATAAGGTCAATCAATGAGGTTGTGCAATTTGGTGGACAGGAGGAGTGCTCTTTTAGTGAACGAGACTTACCTTGCAAAACCAAGTGGATATTATGATAAAGAAGAAGTACGGAGGTAATCAAATTGTCGAATTTGTCAAGAAATAAATCAAAACTAACAAGCCATTTTTGTACATTTTTGGTTTTTGTTTTATTTTTATGTTTTGATGATTTGACAGACGATTAGTGATTCGAATAAAATGTTCGACGTCGACGAATCGTTCGATTTTATTAAAAGGCACCATTTACACGATGCGCGCGGCGGTGTTGTGCGTCATGATTATGTGGTGTGTTTGGGACATTAGGGCTCTTACAACGCTGTCTCTATGGCGGCTTTTTAGAGGGATTTTTGGAGTGTCTCTTTTTATTTGCTAGCAATTTGACGCAATTTGCAAATTGGGTGGAGTCTGGATCGCAACCTAACGCTTAAAAATGGAGTAGGTTACTTGAGATCTTGATAGCAACTCTATAGATATCAAAGAAAAAAAGACTATAAATTACCTTTAGTTGACAATGCCAAGTACTGTCACAGTCAGAAGCAAGCAATAGAGGAAAAGTAGGAAGATGTGGGAAAAACTGGAAAGTAGTAAATCTGTTAATACCAAGCTAGAGGCCATTTTCCATCTCCGCAGGTCCTAGTATTCCAGTTTCGCACGCGCACCAGGGTGGACCCGCCCATGCCACCCTGTCTTTTATCTGAAAAAGCTAATTAAAATTCAGAAAACGCGTGTCAAACTAATAAAAATCAAAAACATTCAAAATGAGCGAGAAATCATTTTCACCAACTTAACGCGACAAGGACAAAAGTTGAACCAACAAAACAAAACAGCGACAAACCTTAAAACCAACAACAATAACAAAATAAAAAAAAGAACCAAAAGTAACAACCCACAAATAAAAACATCTTACAATAGAACACAATCAATATAAATCTACAAATTAGAGGAGAGAAAACCGGTAAGTGAATTTAAAAAAGTAGAATAAATGGAAGCGTGATAGATGAGGCCCCCCAGTCGACCTCAATTCACGTATTCAGTGCAAATTTTTGCCAATTCACGTATTCACGCGCGAAAAACCATTTCACGTTCACGCGGTAATTTTGCTTTTAATTCTTTTGTAAACGATTGTGAACTTATGGGCTAAATATGACCTTTTATGGCCTCTTTTAAAGCTGTTTGACCTATTCTTATACCGACCAATTTTATCAAATGAACTTTTCTGCAGTTTTGTGATTTTATTCTCGATAGCGTCGACCCTTTAGGGAAATGTTTAAGGTCTGTCACGCCAAAGTTACAAAGAACTACCTCTCTGGCGTAGTGATATAGACCATGTTGATTTATTGTTAAGGGTGGCAATGCAATGTTAAGGCTACTTTAAGGATTTCCCTCCGATTTTTCTTCGTCGCAGACCCGTATCTATCAAGGATAAATTTTAAATCGAGGCTTGGCCTCATGGACTGGAAAATCTCAGGTTCAAAGAGGTGGTGCAGAAAAGTCGTCTAGTTTACCTTTGTCTCCTAGAAGGAAATGTTTGGAAAAGAAACGCGATCGAGCGAGCGCGAAAAATTTTCGACAATTTTTTCTTCTTTTATCCTGAGAAACTTCTTAACACGCTATTGTTAAACCCAAGTATGCCTTTGTCACCAATTCATCAAATCTTGCATTATATTCAAACACTGACCATTTACTGGCAAAAACCTGGTACGGCGAG
>NW_027103770.1:2053835-2087723 GCF_902728285.1 Clytia hemisphaerica | reverse complement strand
AATGACCTTGATGGTGTTCTTGAAGCCACAAACGTCTGAGAAATCCTTCTAATTGCACGCTTAAAATCCGAGTTTAAACGCGTAATTGCACGGCTATCAAATTGTAAGGTTTTAAAAGTGCTTACTATCAATTTCATGTTCCAAATAATCTAAATCAGTATTATAATCATTGCTACATGAGATACATCATTTACAAGTTATTAGAAAGAAATGAAACAACTTTTCGTTTGTGCGAGTGTTCACAATAGACGATTTAGTTTTCTAGGAAAAAATCTGGAATGCTTGTCAATTTTATGCAAAATTTTAGGGTTGGTGTTTAAGATGCACGATCTAACATTTAATTCACGATGCGATCCATGCATAAAGTATGCGATTATTCCTAATAATTCAGAAAACTTAAATTATATAACATAATTCTAAAAAATGGCATAATCTTTTCCGCTTTTTTTTACCATGGTAAATTTATGCAAAAAAAGAAAGAAATGAGTAAGAAAGGAACTACGAAAGTACGACCATTGTATATGAAAAACCTAACTTACTAGTTGCTCGAGGAAGCTACCAATCCCTATCTTACAATTGACAGAGAGTGAAGTAAAACAATGTACAAGAACTATTTTTGTCTCTCATAATCGAATATACCTTATGGTATATATTTCGCGTGTTACAATTTTCCGCGGGTACTTATCGTGATTTTTTGTCAATTTTCGCGAAATTTATACTGTTAAATTTTCAAATTACAAAATGGCGAAATTAAATACACGCGAAAAAATTTTTCTTAGCATTGTTAGTATTTTTACATCAAAAACGTTGTGTTTCAAGCAAAAATCAGTCCTTTTTCTTGCTTTATATTCCCACTTTGAAAATACCTAGTTTAGTGAATCGCAAAATTTACTACACGCGAAACACGTTTTTCGAAAAAATTGTAAACGCGAAAATCATAAATAAGGTAGAATTCTTTTTAAAGGAAATAAAATAATAACTGGCAACAATAGTCTTTTCGGACCGTAATGTCGAAGCAAAAAAAACTGTGCTCGAGAGAAAGAATTTTTCTTTCGGTAAAACAACCTCTCGATTATTCAAGTTAGAAAAGAGAGTCAGAAGGTAATGCACCCGTGGCTTTCTTTTTTTAATATGAAATATTGATAATCTTATATAAATGAAATTGTAAAGCCTAAATATCATGTTGCTAATTACGCATGAATTAACATATTTTATGCACGGATCGCGAATCGTGCATCGTAAATCGTTAGATCGTGCATCTTAAATTACACCAACCCAAAATTTTACGAAGATTCCAACTCAAAAATCAGTTTTTGTCTGTTTGACCATGGTTCCATCCGTTTAAAAAAAAAGTATACCCCCACTATATTGCTCAAAAATTCCTCCAAAATTGACCAATTTTGTGCCAATTTTACCAAAAAATTGACCTTTTATCACAATTTCCTACCCTTACAGTGCAGTTCAGTGCAGTTTTGTAATTTCCTACCCTTACAGTGCACTAGCTGAACTAAGAAAAACCTGCCCTTAAGGGCCGAACGTCTGGTAGATCATTTACCTTGAGTGCCCCCCGGCCCCGGGCCTTTTAAACACGAGCAACGGATTATTTTTACAACTCACACTTTTTTGATCACATTTAATTGGCATCTTGACATTATAGTTATCTTGTTAGATGTTTTGTTTCGAGAGTCCTTGCAATAGTTTATTGTTCAACTTGGAGAGGGAATGTTTGTAAACATAGAATTTTTTTCATAGCAGTTATTTGGGGGTTCGGATTTAGGCAAGGCTGTCGGATTTAGGAAGATTCACGGTATCAAATAAGGTCAATCAATGAGAGGTTTGTGCAAGTTGGTGGACAGGAGGAGTGCTCTTTTAGTGAACGAGACTTACCTTGCAAAACCAAGTGGATATTTATGATAAAGAAGAAGTACGGAGGTAATCAAATTTGTCGAATTTGTCAAGAAATAAATCAAAACTAACAAGCCATTTTTGTACATTTTTGGTTTTTGTTTTATTTTTATGTTTTGATGATTTCGACAGACGATTAGTGATTCGAATAAAAATGTTCGATCGTTCGACGAATATCGTTCGATTTTATTAAAAGGCACCATTTACACGATGCGCAGGCGGCAGGTGTTGTGCCGTCATGGATTATGTGGTGTGTTTGGGACATTAGGGCTCTTACAACGCTGTCTCTATGGCGGCTTTATTAGAGGGATTTTTGGAGTGTCTCTTTTTATTTTGCTAGCAATTTGACGCAATTTGCAAATTGAGGTGGAGTCTGGATCGCAACCTAACGCTTCAAACTGGAGTAGGTTACTTAGAGATCTTTGATAGCAAATCTATAGATATCAAAGGAAAAATATAGACTATAAATTACCTTTAGTTGACAATGCCAAGTACTGTCACAGTCAGAAGCAAGCAATAGGAAAGTAGGAAGATGTGGAAAAAACTGGAAAGTAGTAAAGATCTGTTAATCACCACAGCTAGCAGCTACCATTTTCAATCTCCGTGCAGGTCCTGAGTATTCCAGTTTCGCACGCGCACCAGGGTGGACCCGCCCATGCCACCCTGTCTTTTATCTGAAAAAGCTAATTAAAATTTAGACTAGTAAACTAGTCGGTTATTACTTATAATAAAACTGTCAATCAAATAATGTAAACACTAATTAAATATTCAGCGCGCGTGAGAGAAAAGGAAAATAACCGACTAGAAGCTACTTCCAATGCCTTTTTTTCTTCACCTAAAATCGTAAGGAGAGACATACAGATTTCTGTATGTCTGACCCGTGCAGGATTGCATTTATTTTTCTTTCTGTTTATTGCATTTTCGGAAATGCTCATTTATTTATATGTTCCCATGTTTAATGTTACTATGAAATATCATTTAGTCAAAAAAGTTGAATGGATTCTCAAAAACCTAAAAAAGGTTGTAAAATTAAACAACGTTTTTTGAGGGAAGAAGCTTCTAGTCGTTGAAATTCAGAAAAGACACGCAACCTCACCTCTTTGATTCTTTTTATTTGGAGCTTGAATTTTTTGTATATGGGTCTGTTTTCAACGACTAGTTTACTAGTCTAATTAAAATTCAGAAAACGCGTGTCAAACTAAAAATCAAAAACATTCAAAATGAGCGAGAAATCATTTTCACCAACTTAACGCGACAAGGACAAAAGTTGAACCAACAAAACAAAACAGCGACAAACCTTAAAACCAACAACAATAACAAAATAAAAACAAAGAACCAAAAAGTAACAACCCACAAATAAACAATCTTACAATAGACAAACAATCGAACAATCAATATAAATCTACAAATTTAGCGGAGAGAAAACCGGTAAGTGAATTTAAAGAAAGTTGAGAAATAAATGGAAAGCGGATAGATGAAGACCAAAGTCTGGCATCAGGTGTGGCCATGAGTAAGCTTGCCCTGCTACTCTAGAGTCACCCGTCATCTAACCAAAGGTTAGAAAGTGTTGCAATCACAATCTAGAAAAAGAAAAGATTTAGAAAGAAAGACGCATAATCGAAAAGTTTGAAAAGTTGGCCCAGAGCCCGGTTCGGCGTGCCGTATCCGAGTGGCCGTACGAAAGAAAAAGAAGAAGGAAATGAGTACTTCAAACAAAAAAACACAAATTTATATCAATACGCGTGAACCTCTTTAACCAAATTTTTTACTAATGTGAGTTGCTAATTCACATTTTTCAAACTAAAAATGTTAAAATAAAACGACAAATCCGATAAATGTTTTAGATGATGATGATAATTAAATAAAACTAGAGAAGACTTTCTAAGAATAGTGTTATATTGCTAGCAAGGGAATGGAATACCTGCTGGCGTCCATATATTTATTTCAATGTCTTTTGTAAACGAAAGACTTTTCCGCCTTGTTTCAAAGCACGGTCCATTAAAACTCTACCCGCCAAGCTAAAATTTTCCAAAGATGAACTAACCCGTGCTATCCGGATGATTTCAGCACCAAAACAAGAGTGAAACATGATTGAAGGCAAATTACTAGTGCAAAAAGGAAGACGTACAATCTCAAAGGAAAAAACTGTCCCTTTAAAAATAAAAGAATATTTGAAAATTCAGAAAATTCAAACTTACAAAGTGAAGTGATGCTTCTGGGGGGGGGCTACTAGGTTTGCGACATAACGGGTATATGTCCGAGCCGCCAATGTCCGAAAATCGACACCTAGTAAGTAGTAGCCTCAGTGTTAGAGGAGAGACTGAATCTCGAAAATTCTGTCCATATTTTTGACGTTTTATCACCCTTTAGACTAGCAAACTAGTCTGTTAATTAATCATGTCAGAGGGCAGGGACATAAAAAGGCGGCGGCGGGCGTTTGCTAGAATAGGAGCTGCGTAGGAGAACGTTTGCTAAAACTACGTCAACAGTTCCTTAAAGTACTCTCAAGGAATGTGCCACAGCTAGCAAATGAATTTTCTATGGTTTGATATTTTTTTGAAAAATTCCTTCAAATTATTCGTTTTCCGCATTAAAAAACGCGAAAAAAATGACAGTAACAGGAAGTTTCGCAGCAACTGAGCAAAAAGCTACATTAAAATCTGGTTAAATGCCACATGGTCTATCACCAACACATTAATCACTAAACTTAGTCTTTAGCAGATAAATAACTATTTCGGGAGTGAAAAAAAAGAATTGGTCAGATATTGCAGACACCAAGAATCATAGAAACTGAGGCAAGAGGGCTTTCGATCCATAGATCTTCAATACAATTCATATATTAAGATCCAGGGGGGGTACTAGGGTTGTCGAATGAGGGGTATGTGCGAACGGGACCTCCGAAAACCGACCCTTAGAGAGACTGATTTTTGCTGAAAAGGTGACCCTTAGACAGACTTTTTGAATTATTTTTTTTAGATTTTTGAAAAAAAGTCATACCCTTAGAGAGACTTTATTACAATTTTTTCTCTGGAAATCAAAAAATTTCCTAAAAGCCGACCCTTACCGTCCGCACATACCCATCATCAATTTTTGCCTAAGAACACACCCCCCCCCGGGATTAAGATATAGTAACTAAGATATGGATATTAAGATAAGGCTATTTTTCAACAAGGTTTAGGGGATTTCATTTGTTTTTTTTGTTAACAAAAAATTATAAGATATATTTGAACCGAATAGTATGAACTATCTGATTCCACAAATTTGCAAATGAATTCAGATGAAATCTAGTTCATCATATAGCTCGAATCAAGTGTTAAGAATTCCAAAAAGATTTTCAAAGAAAATGCTTTGTGCAAGATAGTCTCTCTGGCGTGTACATTATAATTGCTTTTTGGTACATGATGTAAGAGTTGCAAAATTTGATGAATTTTAGTGAATGTGAGGTCATCGTTTCTTGGTGGTCGAATGATCGAATCGAGTTGATCAATATGAATCATACTAAACCCGTTATTCAACAATCTCATTATGTCTGTGTTACTTGATTCTTCAGTCCTTTTAGTTGGATCCTTGCTACGTTTTTGGTGTAGAAATTTGATGTATTTTTCCAGCGGAGCGAACGCTTCCGTAGCGTTAATTCGGTGACGTTGAATCTGGTCTGTAAATTCGACCATCCATTCTCGTAGATTGAAACGTTCGTTTTGTAGTATACAATGTTGACGGGCGATTGCTCGCCTCGTGATTTCGTTTTCTTGTTGTGACTTCAAAGCTGATAGTTTGAGCAATTTTAATCCCATGAATACTGAAACAAAGGAAAGAGTCGACATGTATGAGTGAAGGTAGAGCTAGTCTATCATCGCATATCCTTAACACCCTGCCTGGAAGAGCTTGGAATTCGAGCACAATCCATTGCGGTGCAAGTCTGTGATCGAAACCTTCACACTAACAATCGGCAGAATGTTAGTGAGATAGAGTGATAGCGTTATCCAGATGGTGAGTAAATGTATACCATGTATATATTTATCGTTTTACATCTGCAATCTGAGCTTTACTAAGCTCATTTGACGTTCGATCGATACTTCGATTATCAGCTGGATTGAGAGAGAGTGACGGTAATGAGTCGACGTTTGAATTATTTTTAAACTCATTGATTGTTAAACTTTAGTTCTTTACAGTCAACGGGGATAGCTTTGTATAATTTATCAACCTCTAGCTTGAAACGCATTACATTCTCTTTCCGACTAAAAAGAGAGCCGCTGGAATTGCTTAATTCCAGAGATAAGGCTGATGAAAAAAAGTAGTATTTTCTAGTTTAGATGGCCAATCTTGCAGCTGAAAACTTAGCTTAAAGAAGAAACAAAGTCATTGCATCGTCAAAAGAAACAACGCATTGACTTTAGGCAGTCAAACTTTCTGGTTACTTTACATATGATTAGCTAATTGCACACACCTCTATCTTAAAACTCACTTCATCTTCAGCATTCAGCTCTATTTCCGACTATAAAAAGACTTCCTAAAAATCCTAGAAGGCTGATTAAAGAATTTCATTCAGCGTAAAGATTATTCAGATTTGAACAGAAAGACTCGGAGACCATAGTATTGAAATCACAGTGCAGCACAGGTAAGCCACGTCATTTCTTTGTTTGTTTCGAGCGTAAAACTCCTTCTCTTCCAGAGTAAAGTCTGAAGCTGTTCTTAATGTAGACTAAGCATAGGGTGTCCTGAAAAAAAGTTTGTGACACCAAAAATCCTCACGATTTATGCTGACTTTTACGACGACAAATGGTTTCAATTTCTGTTTAAAATAATCTGTTTTGGTGACCTGTATAATGACTATTTCATAGTATGCTAAAGACAAAAAGAAGCAACTAAACGAGATAGGGGTTACTCTGTACCAGAGTGTATCTCACGTTTATCGCTTGGTAGTACACTCTGTGCGCATTGTCTGTTTCATAAAAAAATTCCCGTATGGAGACCTCTGCGATGAAGTATGATTTATAAATAGCAACACTTCTCTCATCGTCTCCCCTCTCTCGCCCACATTCCATTGCTGTGATCGGTTTGAAAAATCTCAAATGAGAAAAAACAATGACAATAGACCCTCATACGGCAATGAATTTTGAAATTAGCCGTAGTGTACAGACAAGACAGGAGTGTGATAAATTATTGAAACTTACTGAAGAAGTATTGGTTACGTTGCCGTGGTAATTCTCTATGATCAACCAAATGGGATTTCAAATCCTTCCAACTATTGAAAACAGTATCTTCAATACGATTCATTAGTTTGTCTTGAATTTCCTGATCAAATCTTCCAACATCACACGGTGAAGTCTTTGGAAATGTTACGAGGAATTTGTCGACAGCTCCACTCAACGCAATAGACGCGTAATATTGTTCTTGGTTTTCGTAACCACCGTATTTATCGACTGTCGGTGTCGGATTTGTCGGTTTTGTGTAATCTGTATTGTATGGTAGTACAGTGTTATAGCTTTTTGTTGTGTCGTACTTATTCGAAGTAGTGTAGTTTGTTGTCGTGTTGAAAAATGTTGTTGCCGTTGTTGTTGTGGTATAGAGATTTGTTTTTCCTAAAGAAGATCATGGCACAGAACTTTTGATTGCAATCAATTCGATTCTCCCCAAAAAAACATCCTTTATGAATGGTGACTTAGTGAAAGTGTCCTATCAAGGCAAAAACGGGAACATCATTTACGTCTAGGTCATTTTTGTCCTGGGTCTATTATAAACTAAAGTCTGTCTGAAATGAATGTGTAAACCTTTCTTTAACGTGTTTTCGAAATTCCATTCATTTTGGTTAAAAATCTTGAATAAAAAATGTTATAAAACCTGGGTTTATGGCCCTGAAATTTACCTTTTATTGTAGGTGTCACGGTAGCTTTATTTCTTGTGTCAAAATCTTTTTCACCACTGCCAGTGGCCTCTTTGTTTTCTTTGCCACTCCCTTCTCCGTCTTCTCCACTCCCTGATGTTTCTTTAGAAAGAAAAGATACACGTGTTGTTCTAACAATTCTAAAAATTGTAAATCAACTCTCTTTTTCGAATCCGATGAATTCGAATAGTTGGAATAGTCAAGGTTCTCATCCTTTGATCTTCTTAAAATCTTTATTTATACAACAAAAATAAGGTCTCCTTAATATAACCCTACGCCATCGGGGACTTAATCAAATTTTAGCTTTAAGGTAAATTCTCAAACTTCTGAAAGTATTACCTCCACTACTTTCAGAATCTCCACTAGATTGCATATTCCTGTCATCGTCATCACCACCTTCATTATCTCCTTCATTTTCTGCACCATTGCCACTCAAAACATTAGGGAGATAATTCATCGTAGACGATGGCACTGTTGCCATGTGAATTGATTTTGAAGGAGCTACACTTTGGAACACGTTAGGTAGAATCATTGTTGCACTTGCAGGGACTTGAGGTAAAGGTTGTGTAGCTGACATTCGTATGTTTTCATGGACGGACATGTCTGTTAAATTTACAATGAACTCTTGTTCTTCTATCGGTGTGGTATCTTAAAAAGAAAGACGTTCAATGACAAAGTGCTGCTTCCATTAGATCATCTCCTTTTTCAGCTACAATCCTAGATGGAATCACTGGAAATTAATGCCAGTGAAAAGGTCCCCCTCTCCTTCCAGTTCCAATGCTAATATCGGACGACTTTCTACTGGGGGAAGGGGGTGAAGTTCAAATTTTACTCTTGTCTCACCATTTAAATCTAGGATTGTATCCAAATGACATGTAACACACACGCACAAGGGTACCTAATACAGCTACCAACCCTTAGCAGCGATGTAATACCAGGCCCCTCAAAAGCCGACCACGCTGGTCGCTATGGTTGAAATTTAAAAAAATATTCAGGCTAGAAAATATTTGAAAAGGAGACTAATACAGACAGATGTAGGCAAAAGAAATATCATTTCTAAAAAGACAGGGGGTTCTCCAGGGAAATAAGGCGGGTTCGTGGAGGTCAACGGTTGCAACGTTACAAATCATTTCTAGAATCTCATTTTGGGTTCAAATGAAGGGTATCAGGAAGTAGAATAAGATGTTTTCATATTAAGAAATTTTGCGTAATTCGCAAAAAAACCTCAATTTTGCGTAGATTCTTGCTATTTTAATGTTTAAGTATCGAAATTAATTGAAAATTTTTCTAAAGATGCCTTAATCCCCTGTAGTTGTCGGCATACGAATTTCGCTGGAAAGTCTTGGGGACGCTAAAATTTTATTCCTACCCACCCTTTGACTTTTTAAAATTCTGAAAGATTTACTACCAAGCTGTTAAATTACCTCCTCAATTCACCACCAGGTTTTTAAAATATCTCCAACACCTTTAAGAATCTAATGCGGTAAATACTTTTCCTTGCATTAAACGTGTATTTTCAAAAATCTTACTTTCAAAACAACTTAACAATTCTTACAGTTAATTTTTGAAGAGCTATCGATCATGATATTTTCAGTGAAATTCATCGAGCTGCCAGTCATTTCATTTTCAGTATAATTTACAAAACGGCTTGCTGCCGTAGTATTTTCGATCACATTCTCAACATTGTTAGTGAAGTTCATAGACTTTGTAGTGGTCCTTGCATCTCCGGTATGATTCAACGGCTGTGTTTCTCCTCTTCTCAAATCTTTGGCATCATTTGTTATCAACAAGAAACAACAGACCAAGATGATCGTAGGAATGACCCTTGGTATTGGTTTCATCATTCTTCTTAAAGAAAATGGGCAAAAAAAATTAAGGTCAATAGGACTAAATTAACGAAAATTAGTACTACCAAAAATCAAAATAACGGTAGACAAGTTGTAAGATATTGTCCTAAGGAACATTTTTTATAATTTCCATAATAACCCAAAAGTTTGTCCTAAAAATGCTATATTCTAGCATGCTAGAAGAAAAACTTGAGAAAATTATAATAGTACTAGACTAGAGTCGTTTATGATGCGTATAATACAGTAGTATAGGCGTTATATGATAATACAATTATTGTTACGGGATTTAGTTTGTCATAAAATTGTCCCCTCCATTACTTTTTGCTTTATTTCTACTACGTCTGAATTAGTCGTCTAGCTTGCTAGACTATAATAGTACGTGAATAGTACAAACTAGTTTCATCCCGTAACAGTTATGTATAGCATTATGTATCACATAACAACCATATCACCTGGTATCACATGCGTATTATAAACGACTCCAGTCTACCTAAACGCCCAGAATTAGGCAGAGAAGAACCGAGCCAACCTGTTTTTCGCTAAAATTAGTTTTGGGCAAATTTTTAACAAATTTTCTTAACGCTAATAAGTTTCTCGCCAAAATCAAAGTTTGTATGATATTTTCTGGTTTGCTGATATTTAGTCGAACTAACTTTAGAGAAGAACTGTTCTAAAGCCATGCATCCAATCCGATCAAGGAGGTGTTTTATTTTTGTTTCCTTTTTAGCCTTTACTTTAAACCATTTTAAAGATAATGAAAATCTGTCATTTCGATCTGCTTTCTTTTATACTCTCGTAAAAAACAGTTAACGCAGCGTTATCAATTCCATCTGATTATAAAAACAGATAAGTATTAGTCCTAGTAAATCACTTACTTCTCAAGATGAAAATAATACACAAACAGAACTATTGTCTTGCGTTAGCTCGTCTAACCATCTGGCATCATAAGAAAGATTCATTGTCAAGGGTTTTTAAAGGCCGCCGCTTATTAGGCCCACCTTAAAAATCGACATGGAATTGGCTTTCCTAGAGGAAGGTTCCTAGGATATATCCGTGCATTGAAAAGCTGTGGATCATGTAAATCTTTGTCTCCAATAATATGGAAACTTGATTGATTATTCCGCCCGTAAAAGAACAAAAATGACCCCCACAAAATGACAAAATCCAGTTGTCGGTTTCCACAATCTTTGATGTCATAGTCATTTTATACTCCATTTCTATGAACAAAGTTCTTTACTGTATTGGACATGGCTAAGTTGATAATCTTTGTTTTATTGATCACAAACTCGAAATACTTAGCTATATAAACTCACCCTCAAAACTATGATCATAAAAACAGTGTAACCTTGATTTCAAAAAGGCCTTCCCTTGTCTTTTAAATATTACCCAACTAATTACCCAAGACTAAAAATAAAATGCTTACCTAATCAAGATCGTATATTTATACACGTCATGTGTTCTTTCTTCAAGCTTTATGTCATTTGATTACACCATGAATAACCACAAAATTTATCCCCAAATGACGTCATCACTGTGATAATTAGATTCTTTTTTACTTCTTCATCACATAATCCAAATCGCTAATTCAATGACCTGGTCGAGAAGGAAAAAAAAATCAGGATCATTAAAGGGGAAGTTACAGAAAACTCTAAAAATGAATTCAACTATTGATATATCCAAGGAAACTCCCTGGGAAAGCCCATTCTTCTGTCATGTCGACTATTAAAGGTGGGCCTAAGGGTAGCTTTTACAAACCCTTAACAATGAATCTTTCTTATGATACAGAAACCAACTTCAAAAATGGATTCAACCATTTCTCCAAAATTGCTTTCAACTCCTACCAATTAAATGGTTAGATCACCACGTTGAGTTTCAAAGTGAAGGCTGGATGCGAATGTACAAACTCTCCCAAGCAAGAAAAAGTAAAGCCTTAAAATTTGCATCAGCGGATATTTAATTTGGCGGGTGACAAGAAAAATTAGTTTGGCGGTGCGGGCGGTTTCAGTGTAGACTTGAGTCGTTTATAATGCGTGTAATACAGTAGTATAGGTTATATGATTATTGTTACGGTATTTAGTTTGTATAAATAAACTTAAATTGTTCCCTCCATTACTTTTTGCTTTATTTCTGTCTGAATTAGTCGTCTAGCTTGCTAGACTAGCAAAAACGTTTATACAGTCTTTTTGAGGCCTTAAGTACCTTGGATTTGGGAAATGCATGAAAGGACTTAGATTTTAGATCACGAACCTATACTTTAATATGGATTTATTGATTGAATATCTTATATACCTTAGGAAAGAAATTAGTCTAAGATGTGTATATAGCAGGGTAGAGCGTATTTCTGGAATAGTTTTTGATATGACAAAACATAACAATGTAAAGGATAATAATCTTTCGATATCGTATGATATCCGTTTAACATTGGGCTCTTCCAGAAAAAAATTGTGCATGGTTGGTGGAGGATATATTATTCTTCAATGATCTACCTCTGGACATTTCAATTTTTCACCCACTATAAACGGCTTTTCTGGAATAGCCTATTTCGTTGGACGCATGTGATTAGTGTAATTCAAAGAAAATCAGATCTTGAGGCTTTTCTGAATGGTCAAAAAATTTACATTAAACTGTCAGCACTACAAATTGCCGTCTGTTTCATTTTATGATTTTAACGAGGCAGCAACGAAGCTACTCTGTACCAGAGTGTCTTCCACTTGTATCGCTTCGTAGTACACTTTGTGCGCATTGTCTGTTTGATAGGAAAATTACCGTACGGAGACCTCTGCGGTGAAGTATGACTTATAAATAGCAACACTTCTCTCATCGTCTCCCCTCTCTCACCAACATTCCATCTCAGCGGCCAGTTTGAGAAATCTTTAACGAGAAAAGACAATGACAACAGACCCTCTACGGCAATGAGTTTTGAAATTGTACAGACAACAACGAAGCTAACAGTGTTTTATACAAAGGATATGATTGTCCGGTCGTTTATATGTTCATCATTTCTCAATAAGCCTATCTACTTTTGAACCAATCACCTTCTACGGTTGCAGTGATAGAAAGATACTACCAGATCCTCAGTAGTTGTAAAACCAAGGTTTTTCGTTTGAAACGGAAAACGGATTTTGCATAGCAAATTTAGGACATAATCTTGAGATTTCGGAGAATTATACAGAATTTTGAGACGGAAATATCTCTTTACTATTATGCTGTCCAGGGTTTCGGTAGCGTGGGAAGATCTATCCCACGACACAGAAACCCTGAAAGCAGACGGGTAATCTATATCAATCTAATTACCAGTAGTACAGTAGTAGGTTTGTGTAAAAAATAATAATAAACAATTTGAAGTCAGTGCTACTTAAGGAAGAGCTGAGAAAGTGTTCTGGGAGCAGATTGGGCTGCACAAAGATTGAGATCCATTTGAGACAGAAGAAGTTTGAACACTGGATCCTAAGGGTCGGACCTCTACTAATGGACTAACGACCCTGTTTTTTTAGAGAATATCGTGCACCCTTTTTGCATGCTACACTACTAAAACAGTTTAGGGCCCAGTTATTCAATATGGTAGTTTAAAATCTCTAAACTTTTAGACAACCCTTTTAATATCATGATTTCGTAAAAAGAGATAAAGTAAATTTAGATAAAAATTCTATCAAAACAAATTAATTATGTGTTGAAGGGCTAAGCGTTATAAAAACAAAGTCTTTTGATGACATATGAAAAACAGCACAACGTGTAAACTTATCATACGAGAGATAAGAGAAGAAAAAAAATCACACTTGTCGTCTTGATAATAAATGAGGCATCAAGCCCACAAATAAGGACTCGATTACTTCTCACATTTGGTAAGAAGTACCAAACTTTTGATTTGATCTTTCCATTGACTTTGGACTGTAAACACATCACCAAATCTAGAATTAAATCAGAATGAAATTTATTTAATCATTGATAACATTGGATGGTACATGCCTCCTAAATTTCGAAGTATAAATGAAAAGTCTTTGGATTTTCAATTTTAAAAATCCAAATACTCTTTAGTTTGAAAATTAAAAAGTACTCGAAACAAGAAAACCAGAAATTCCAATAGCCTTGCCTCCTTAAATCTCTAATTTATAAACGAGTATCGATTACACGTTTTTTTTATAAGAACATCCAAAGCTGTTAAAGCCTTTGGATATTCTTAACTTTTTGAGTTTCAAGCCTAAAAATGTTCTTAACATGTTCTTAATTTCACAATTTTGAGAGTATTTTTGCTTATTTTCCTAAGAAATCGGGTGTTTTAGAGTTCACAAAGCCTTAAAATGTTCTTAACTTGTTCTTAATATTTTGGCCATCGAAGTCTTAGGTTCTTATATAGTTTGTTCTTATAAAAAAAACGTGTATTCACTCTAAAGGGCATCAACTCCTGCCTCATCATCAAGGGGCCCAGACCCTTACAGAACGTAAGCATTACCTTTAAATTTATGGCTCATTGTTTTACCGCTGTGTTGACACAACCAACTATTGATGTATTAATTATTTTCTCCTGAATGCTGAAACTTTATAAACATTATATAAATTTAAATCTAAAAAAGAAAGAATGAATAAAATTAAAAAACTCAAACTTAAATTCCCTGTGTTTGGGTGTTTCTGCGTAAAAAAATAATGTCATAGATATTTTCAGAACAAAAAAATATTATTCAGAATATGCACAACGATAATAAGATAAGATATAGAAAATAGGTTAGAAAGATAAGATAAGACGTTAGAAAAGTCACAAAAATTTGTCAGGTCACTACAAATGTCCATATAATAAAAACATCCAAAAACTTTGAGGCTTTCGGATATTCTTAACTTTTTGGATTTTAAGCCTATAAATGTTCATATTTTTTCCATTTTGTGACCATGTTGACCCATTTTCCTAAAGAATCGGGTGTTTTCGAGTCCGCAAAGCCTTAATGTTCTTAGCATTTTAGCCATCGAAGCCTTATGTTCATATATAGTTTGTCCTTATAAAAACGTGTATCATGAAAAGCAGAAAAAAATACACAAGAATTTTAAAATAAAAGTCAGCCTGCAATTACTGATTTTGTATCCCCAACTCACACAAAACATAGCAGCAAAAGACTTTCATAGGATTAGCCTATATTTATTGTTTTAAGAAAAGAAATTACATGAATTGAATAAAAATATTTACATAGAACGCAAAAAAGTGATCTTTCTTTTACGAGGTTGGTGCATTTTGTCCATTAAAGGTTTAGTTTTTAAATAAGAGTGATATCGTTTGCTTACTCATCAATTCTAATTCACAAGCTTTTTCACATTGGATTGACACGGATGTGGAGCAAGATGATCAGAAAGAGGGAATAAAACATTTTTTGTCTCTATATATCTATACACTGTCCTGATATGAAATATGTGTCTGATATGAAATGGGAATGAAAGATAAAACCTTTAAATATCGCTAGATTAAGCTTAAAAGCAAAGCAAGGATTTAGCTTTTAGAATAACCTAAGAAGAATCATTTTTTTCTTAACATTTTTAAAGTTTCATACTTTTTACAGAGGAAAAGAGAAAAAGGTCAAAACAATTGATAGTAATTCCATGAAAAGTTCCATGTGAGTGTCAAGGTATTCTTGTATGGGTAAGGAGCAGAGTTATCAAATATCGAAAATGTCACAAATCTCGTACTTTTGATAGAAATTGTTAAAACAAAAAGTTCTTTCAAGTTTGAGAAAATAACATAATTTTCGGACCTACAAAGTAACATGATTTTGCCAAACCTGAAAGACCTGTTTACACTACATTAAAAAAACTAATCAGTTTTCTCCTTTTCCTCTTCAGGCGATGTGGGTCGTGTCCAAAAATCGATCAATTTGATGCTATCATAAGCATACATACAAATCGCCAGTAATTTCTGTCCCAAAAACCGAAACAATAAATACAACACAAGAAAACACACTGAAAACATCAGATAATAGTCACGTGTTTCGACAACTCTAGTTTCAATAGGCCCCTCTCGATCAGCATCTGTAATATTCAAATCTGATGTGATCGGTTCAAAACCCGACAAGTCCCGGACGAATTTACGGAAACTGGCCGTGTTCCGGCTTTGATTGAATTTAGATACCGGTCGGCCACTGTAAAAGAAGAAGATAGTGGGAATACCAACTACTCCATAACCTGCAGCCATTCGCATGGTTTCTTGAACGTTGACCGCCATCACCGCGAGATCTGGATACGACCGGCCAACAGCGTTATAAAGAGGCGCCAAATTGGTGCAGAACTCACAATGTGGACTGTAAAACAACAATAAACCACACCCATGCGTCGAATTCATGCGAGCAAAGATACTTGAAAATTCAGTTTCATTATTTATGATAACGGCACCTGAATGGCCGGTAAAAGTCGTATTAGTGTTATTTTCATTTCGAGCCGTTATATTGAATGGTTTGCATGGCCATCGATGTGATGGTACGTTTGAAGAATCGTTCATGTTCGTCGAAGTTTCATTATCGATATTTTGTTTGGTTCCCTCTAGAGAAGGATCTTTAGTATCACCTTCCTTATTTGCTGACTGTGCAATTTCCTCTGGCATCTGATAACTATCAACATAAGATTCGAAATAATTACCAACGCTCTCCTCTACCTTTTGATTTTTATTGCCTTCCTCTACTAGCTTGTCCATTTCTTTTCCCAGTAAGTTTATCACTCCCTCGTCAATGTGTTCATCTACTAGGCTAGATTGTTCGTCCGCCAAGCTCAAGCGGACGGTCGCTAAAAACACTACGAACGCAAACGAAACATTAGAAAATATATAACGAGCCATCAGCTGGTGTTATGTAACCAACAGCGATCAATACGATATCAACTAAAGTCCATACGCCGAGACCACCGAAACTGAAAAGTTTCCCTAGACCTTCTTGCCAATGACCAAGATAGAATCGATCAACACCGAAGCCGCCAACTGTGATACTAAAAAGAAGAAAAGGTTTAGTGACATTTCTTTATTAGAATATTAAAAGCAGCCTAAAAAGCCAAAATTTGTTTTTCCCTTGTAAATTATGACTAGGGAGGAAAATTTACATAGTGCGGAAAGAGGTCTGATCTCCCCCTTCTCAAATGATCCCCCCTTCTTGGCATCCCCCCATCCTTTAAAAATGCCTATCCCCCAAGGATTTTGGACAAAAATAGCTAACAAATATATGTGGAATATCTTTAGATAGAGAAAGCGAAAAAATAAACTTCATTCTTCTTTTTGACTCAGACTACTCTGACAGAAAACTTCCTTTCATGAAGACCAAATTTCATAACAGTGCTTGAAAATAATCTACAATATATATGGTAAGCCCCACTTCTTAAACTATCCCCCTTTTTAAACTACAATCGTTTCCAATATATTATGGCACATTTCTGGTCGTCAAATTTAGACACAGGGCAATAACCTCCCTCTCCCCGCTGAACAATGTTGCTGGGAAAGAAATATTGCTTGGCCGGTCTTCAGCCCCCTCCGACAACATTGTTTGGGGGGGGGGGAGAGGGGGAGGGAACTCATTTTTGGGCCTTGTGTCATAGGTTTTGTCAATGATTGTACCCCCCTTTCTTTCTATCCCTCCGCTTTTTCATAAATGTTGGGCCGACGGATTTTGCCATTTGACGGGCTAAAAGAACTGCCATTTGACGGATCAAACGACGTATCAAAAATAAAAACGGTCTGACGTCATACCTCAGTAGAAGACTAGTAGACCAACGTTTTCCTGAAGTCCAATTACAACGAAATGATTTCGAAAATGTCCTCCGTCCTGTAAAACAAGTGTAGAAAATATAAATATTTCATTCGTTCATAAAAAAATTGTCTAATTTTCAGCTTCAAAGCTGTTGCTTTATTCGACAAATGATAGGGTCCTCCATGGGTTCAGGTACCCCCAAAATTTTTAGAATTCTAAAGTAGCCCCCCCCCCCCCTCAACTTTGACTTACCCCCTTTTTATAAAGTCTTCTGAATGAAATGGTTCAATTCAAAATTGGAAAATTTGGTTAGCCAAGGAAAATACTTCATACAAAAACAACAGCCCCCGCCCCTATTAATGAACATGAAGGTATCCCCAAACATATCAGGTTCCCCCTAAATTTAAGAATACTTCCAGGTACCTGGCTTTTTAACACTTTTTTCTAGGTAACTTCAAATTTCTGGGGGGTGGACTTTATGCAAATATTTTTCAAATGAAGAGATTTGACATAAATTTGATATATACAGATTGATGGAGGGGAAAAAACTTTGCTTGACTCAGTTAGGCAGTTAATTCAGAGAGGCATACTTTACAAGAAATGATCAGTGCAGAAAACTTAACTGAAAATGTATACCTAGACAGTGTGTTTCTCGATTTACGGTGCAATTGACAATCTGCCTCTCTCGTCCTGTTGAAGTGACCTGACAGTATAAAAAATTATAAACAAAATTCAAAACAGAATTTTCATTTTTAAAGCCAGAAGAAGGATTTCACCCAATTAGACTATTTGAATTTTGAGACAGATCTGACATAAACAAGTTGTAGTAGTCTCATAGTCATAGTCTTTAAAGGAGGATCAGACTTTTCAAGAAAGGTCTTTTATAATAAAGGAATTAAAGATTTTGCTGAATTGAGCATTTAGGGGAAGAGGAGATCCAATAAACAGTGGCTAAAGCGAAGTTTCTTGTCTCAGACAAAATGAACAACAGGTTAGATATAGACAAGATCCTTCAAATTTTGCAGAATTTAGACGGAAAAACCTTTCTGAGACAGTAGAGCTTTGTATACTGAATTAAAGGCAAAAATATTTTTTGTCAAAATATGTATCATGGGTTAGCTCGTAGTTATAGTAATGAAAATTATTTTTTCAATATTGGCAGTTTCATGTTTTTACAAACAATCCTCAGTTGAAAAAAAATCTTTTTAAAAACTAGAGTTCCGTTGCTCTTACAAAAAAATAACGGGGTTAGCCGTATCTAGCCCAGGGGGATGAAAAAACTTATTTTCCTGGCTTATTTTTCAGGCACATGAAATACATGAAATTACAAGTTCTAAGCAAAATCGTCATCTTGACTGATTATTAAAAGTCTTAATAAATTGAAGTATTCATATCATTTATAATATACACCAATTCTACATGATGACTAGTAATCACCTGGCAAAAGGCTCTTGGTCCACAATTATGATATTCTGGTGGTAGTTGATAGCAATAGCGACAATTCAGTTCCACAGAAAACTTTCTTTCTCCCTAAAATGAAAAAAAAACAAGTTTGATAAGATATGAACATCCCTGATTACTTTTCTGACTTTTTCCCATTTCCCAAATTCTGTATAAAAATATATTCTGAAAACAAAAATTCCTAAAGCTCCTTATAAGAGAAAATGGTGTCACTTGCTTTGGGAGATCTTAGTTCCTTAGGGCATACATGGTGTAAAAATTAATAATCGAAAAATCACGCACAGGGAAGTGGCAATTAACTCTAAATTTATAAGCTTTAGATTCAATTTTTTGTATAGGCTTCACTGCAAGTTGGTCTAATGTTGTCATCTTTCGTCTAATTCTTGACCCTTCTTTAGAGCTGGGAATAATAGGTAGAAATCGTTGAAACAATTTCACAATTTATGATTATTGAATTTCACATGCGTGTGATTTGATGATTCTTTCCTGTGATAACTCATTTATTGTGAGGGATCTGAGAGTGAAAGACCTTTTTCAGTGAACGATTCTGACCTTCCTATTATTCTCTTCTTCTTCCTTCCTATTTATCTCTAAAAACAGGTGACAAAATTAGATGAGAGATGTCGATATTAGACCATTTTAGAGTAATTACACTGCCTTCTCTAAGGGGGGTACTAAGGTTGCAAGCGGACGGAGGGGGGCCACCCGACTTTCGAACTTTGGACCCTTACCGGGACTAAAAAGGAGAAAACAAAGGAAAATTTTGGGAATTTTACGACCCTTAGCAGGACAAATTTGACCAATTTTGACCAAATTTCGATTTTTCAGGGGGTAAAAAGTTAAATTTTCCCATTTTTCCGACCCTTAGTGGGACTGAAATTTGATTTTCTGATTTTTCTGACCCTTAGCGAGACTTTGGAAATCCAAAATAGGTACCCTTGAGGGCAGCACATACTGTACCCTCCACTTGCCTAAGCACCCCCCCCCCCCCCCTCCGGGGGGATCTTATAATATTCAACTTGTCAACTTGCAGCATTCAGATTAAGGATCTTCAGTGTTTTGTGTTTTGTGAAACAGAGAATATTACAAAGGTACTTCTCAAACTTTTTAATAATAGCCTTGTGTTATATAATTATAGTGGTATAGAAATATAAAAGATAAAGTCCTAAAAATGAAGAAATCTTCTCACAGCTAGATCTGAATATCAGTTTTGATTGTTAGTCTTTAAATGCGGCTCTTTGTTTTTTAGAGTTACTATTATAGTGAGGTCTGTTAGCACAAAAATACTTCAGATGGTGATTAAAGCATGAAATTTGGCACAGATGATCCTTAGAGGGTCTAAAACTTAATTTTAAACAGTAACACCAAATTTTGCCACCTGGCCACCTGTCAGATGACGTCATCAGGTGGCTTTGCAAAAATTTATTTTTTTGAAAATATTTATGATCTGATGGTATCAGCGGAAAGAGCATGAAATGCTGATGAAAATCGAGGTATAAAACATGCCTTCAAAATCTTCCTATCAAAAGTTATGAAGGTTTAAAGTTTTGTGATGACGTCATCATAAGCCTTTCCAGGCAAAACCTAAAATCCCGTAATAATGGAACTAGTTGACCAAATTTAGTGTTTTATACATGAATCCGTGTCAAAATTTGAAGTTCCATCTGATGCTTGGGTCTAAACAACATAGGAAGGCTTAAAAAACATCCAAAAAAATTAGTTGGCTGTACACTGTGTTCCTGAAGGGAGAACGCTGCGTTGATTTGCCTTGTAAAGCTCAAAATCTAAGTTTTAGTATTCTGTAGGATTTTTAAGCTTTTAATTCAATTTGAACATCAGAATCGGAAAAAGCAATGAATTTTGATATGAATTCATGTATAAAACATGAAATTTGGTCAATCTGTACCAAAGTTACGAGGTTTTTAAGTTTTGCCTGGAAAGGCTTATGATGACGTCATCAAAAAACTTTCAACCTCCATAACTTTTGATAGGAAGATTTTCAAGGCATGTTTTATACCTCAATTTTCATCAGCTTTTCATGCTCTTTCCGCTGGAACCATCAGATTTTGAATATTTTCAAAAAAATAATTTTTTGCCCAGCCACCT
Organism: Clytia hemisphaerica; assembly: GCF_902728285.1. NCBI lineage: Eukaryota > Metazoa > Cnidaria > Hydrozoa > Leptothecata > Clytiidae > Clytia > Clytia hemisphaerica. The sequence continues at coordinate 2,066,817 of NW_027103770.1, read as the reverse complement.
GATGACGTCATCTGGCAGGTGGCCAGGTGGCAAAATTTGGTGTTACTGTTTGAAATTAAGTTTTATACCCTCTAAGGATCATCTGTGCCAAATTTCATGCTTTAATCACCATCTGAAGTATTCTTACGTTTTTATGTGCTACCAGACCTCACTATTAAGTTCATTTTGGATGAGCCTGTGAACAGATTAGAAGTGTTTCCAAAGCTTGTTATTGTTTTTTTTTCTACAGTTCGTATTGTATACTGGCATGCTACTGAGATTCAGAAATTGACTCACCCCTAAATTTCTATATCCATCTACAAGCACTAAGAAAGCCTTGCATAGCCAAAATCTACAAGATCTTTAGAACAACCTTCAGTTACCCAGGAATCAGATACTTGAGACTGGCTTGTTAGACTTGTCACATTTGAGAGAAATATTGAGGAATGTTGTAAAAGTTCCTCAATAAATTATCCCAGTGGTTCAGATTTTATGGACGTTTAAAATTTTAAAGTTGAGCGGTGTCAGCTAACAAAAAATCACAACTTTGGCTAAATATATTGGGATTTTGACCTCAAATTGTGCTTGAATGATAACAGAAACAATATTCTCAACTTGATAATCTGAAAATATGTACAACTTTTAATAGAAAAATGTAAAAATCATAACAAACAGATAACTGGTTGTTTAAAAACCATGGCTCAAAACCAGGTTTTTAAACTGCGCTACAAAGTTTGAGCCATTTTTGCAAAAATCTCAAAATGGAGAAAATTAAAATTGAAAAGCTTTTCAGTTCCCAAAAGTATCCTCAGTTTATTACTGCTGGAGAACAGAAAATGGGAACCATCAACCTTTCTGATTTTTCAAAATGGCAGCGCAAAGTTGGAATTTTGGAGTTTTTTGTCGTAAATGTTGCATTTTTGAGGCCATTTTAAAAGAAAGACGCAAAGTTGGATGGGGTTTTTATATTTTTTTGGTACAGTTCTGGGAGAACTTTCAGGACCTAAACTCAGGAAAAAGTAACCTGAGATCAGATTGTGAATGTTTTCTGCACACCACGCTGAAGCTCTAAAGGGATGTGTGAAAACAAACAATCTGACGAATATGCAATCTCGAAATTGTATGGACCGCGTTCATCTAAAAGGACTAGGAACGACAACAAAGTTGCGTGATTGTGTTTATGAATAGGGTGCCGTATCAGTTTTTAACTTTCCGGCACACAACAAGATTCTTGTTGTAGAATTTTCCGCGGGAGGACTATTTTCCTCAGATGTATAATTTTCAAGCGCCTTCAGAGGTTTACCGTGTGCGTAAGAAAATTACGAACAGCTGTTATCGGGTTAGGAAAAAGGGGCTTTTTGATATTTTATAGAATTTTCAGCTCAACATGCTTTAAAAAACTATGTCGGTTTTTGACCAAAAAATATAATATTTTGGTTCATTGGAGAACCTGAAAGGGGTCTAAATCAATGAATTTGGTGTGAATTTAGGGCTATGCAGTTTAACGGAGTAAGAGAAACTTTTCCCCGTGTTTCACTTTTTTGCACCAATTCTTCAAAATGAAAATATTTTATAAAATTTAAAGTTCTTCTTTTATATATTCAATGATTTTTTACGGCACTTTGTTGACAATCTAACTCTTGCATCAAGACAAGCCCTCTCATCCTGATATAAGAGTTTAAGCTTAGACGGTTTGCCATTGCAGTCTAAAAGCTTGATCTCCTATATCAGGATTAGAAACTAGGGCTAGAGGACTGAAGACATTCCATTGCAGCCAACAATTTAGGCAGCAAACCAAATGGTTCTTGCTTTTATTTATATAGTAAATTTGTTCATTGCCACCAAAATGTTATAGTTAGGCCTTTTAGGAAGGGTGAATGGGTAAAAAGTCAGCATGTCAAATTGTCCTTGCAAAGTGAATAAGTATGGACGTCACTCCCATATAACACGCATGGATGATGAAACTTTATTAATCAACAGAACAACAGGATCATGGATCAGGAAAAGCTCACCTTGCAATCAATTTCTTGGGGAACAGTACAATTTCCTATAGTGCTGTTACCATAAACACAATCCTTATCATAGATACACTGTAGACAGTCCGGTTTCAACTGGGAACAAGTACTTCCAGGTAGATGGATATTTTCTTGGCAGATCTCGCTAAAATAAGCAGCTTTGTTTTGAAAATTCAAGTAGTTCGTCACACTTTGCTTTTCTTGAACCTGATTGCTTGAGGCAGACAAGATAACAAGTCTCAAATTAAGTATAAAGATTGAAAAAATATACTGGTACAATGATGACTTCATCTAAAAAACATTGGCACAACACGATCTCCCAGAACCTAGTCAGTGTAAAATGGCTTTCGTTTTCGTCTCCTCTAATCGAGTGCAGTTGGGTTCAACTAGTAAGAACTTCAAAGGTTGTAAATCATCCTACACCAATATAACAGATGTCCCATTGTGCCCTTGTTATATCTGGTTATCGAAAAATGTAGTACAATTTAACGGATCTAAAAATATATTCAAGTTGACCCCGACTTACTGCAATCGATCAACCTTGACAAAAATGTTTCACGGCTTCATCTACCATTTTCAAAGTTTATCATAATATTCACAAACAAACTTCACCGCAGAGCTTTTCGGTGTTACTTTATTACATCATCTTGTCCAGCTTCGGAAAGAGCCTCTGCGAAGAACAGCTCATATGATTGCCGCGAGAGGGCAAACGTAAAAGATTGGGCACATTTGCTGACACTTTCAAAAAAATCAAGTCAAAATGGTAAGTCAATAACGAATATTTCTACCCATTTGCTCTCTTACATATGTTCTACGTTTCAAATCAATGACTTAATACATCAGTTTTGAGGTGCTATTTTTTTCCACAGAGTTTTGTGCTGAGGAGGCCACCTGCTATAAAACATTAAAATTCACATGAATTGTGATCCTGCCCTGCCTGTCTGATCTTTGATCATCATAATTTGAAACATCATACCATGAGATAGGGTGACTTGCATCAGTGGAGGCTAACATGCATAGCCCTCAAAATATAAATAAATGCAATTTGTACTACAAATGCAATTTGTACTTAGGTGGCCGCATCTTTTTTGATTAGCTTGACTATTATAAGGAGGCGGTCTCCTTCCTTATATTTTATGTGCATATCATCAGTTTGTATTTTATTTGTAGAGTTAAATGGGTAAATAAACACTTACTTACTTATTTACTTACTTACCCTCTAATGAAAGACTTGTCTGGTCATTAAAATACAAAGTTAAATCAAAACAAAAATAGACTTTTTTCAAAGAGGCAACCCTGTTCGGGCCATTCCAGAATTTGTCTGTAACAGGGGGGCGGACGACACAGGATTTCCGAGGGCAAAAGTTTTCACCAAAATTCGAAATTTCCAAGACGAGAGAAGAAAATGTATGAATTTCCAAGGCAATTGAATTAAAAAAGGCAAAAAAAAGTGGAATTTCCGATGCATTTTGGAAAAGTACATGGATTTTTATCGGAATTTCCGACCACCACTGGAAGAGATAAATTATTTCTGAGGCTAGAAAAAAATTAAAAATGCACGTCGTCCGACGGGGGTAACAAAAATTTTCTGGAATGGCCCTTTAATAATTATGTAGTCCAGCCATACAAACAATGATACAGCAATGCATAATTACTGTTTCATGCATATTGTAATAATTATGCATGGGTGTAACATTGTTTTTCTGCTGGACTACATAATTATTCAACAGGGTGTCAGGGTGGCCTCTTTGAAAAAAGGTCTATGGTAGAGTAGAGCTTCGAGCGGAGCTGCATAATAGTTGTATTTTAATGACGGTAGAAAAGACATGCTATAACTTCTTAACTTGTACCGTGAGATAGGGTGATACAGGCTTCGGCATAAGAAAAAAGAAGGCGTGTGATCGTCGCACGCCTACATAGTAATTTTTAGTAATTTAGGCGTGCGAATCATGGCACGCCTCATTTTCTTTAGACGTGCGATCGTTTATTTATTTTATTTTATAAACATCATTTGATGAGGCACAAACTTTTGAACAATTCCTAAGAATGATCTTTCTTTTATCTACATAAAAACTAGACAACAGGAAAGAAGAAAGTGTATATTCAATCTTGATATTTGAAAAACAAAAACAGAAACCAAAAGAGCACTGAATAATCAAGAAGGAGAATACTTTACTTTAGGAAAACAAATGAGAAGAAGAATCATGCAGTAAAAGTAACTTTTAAGAAGAGCTAGTTTATTGTCATAAACCAACAACCTCATAAACATAGCATGCGAGAGGGAAGGAAAAAGATTTGAGAGAGGAAAATATCATACAGCAAAAGTGAATTTTTTTAAAAGGTTTTAGAGAGATGAAAAATCGTGCAGCAAAAGTTATTTTTGAGAAAGGCTTGTTTATTGAAGACCAAAGCATAGTATGAGAGAAAGAGGAGAGAGAAGATGTGTATCCATTAGAGTAACTTTTTTATAAAAAATATATTTTGTATACATATAGCAGTTTGAAAGAGTAAAGGAAAGTTTATCTTTCATCTATTTGGTTCTTATGATTAAAGTAGAAAATGATATTTGATCTTCTTTCAACAAGCAGAAAAAATATTTTAGAATAAATTTTTGCATGTGCGATTGATCGCACGCCTCGCTAGGTTTTCATGATTTATGGCGTGTGATAAATTGCACGCCTAAAAGGCTTTTAGGCGTGTGCGGAGGCGTGCGCGTGCGATCGCACGCCTAATATGCCGAAGCCTGGTGATAATTTAATTCAGCAATTCGGCCACCATCAGTCAGGCACATCCTGGCAAATGAACGGGGTATTTTTCACTTGCGACCATTGGCAAATGAACGGGGTCGAAAACGAAAGTGACGTAATAGCGCCGAATACCCAGTTTAATTGAACCGGGTTGGAAATATTTTGCTTCATTTCAAAGAACTGCATAGATGAAATTTTTTTTCCATGGGTCAATTTTGTCTTCGAAGATTGAAGAAACTTTTAACAAAAAAATAAAGTTCCCAGTTTTCTTCCTTTTTTCCCTTTTTCAGTTTGAAGTTCATTTTTATTCATTTTCACGCTTTTAGCCTGAGACGTCCTATCTCATTTACACTGGGTGATGAATACCCCATGCAAATGCTCACCCCGTTCATTTGCCAGGATGTGCCTGACTGACCATTTCACCAAACCTCCAGAGTCATTTGATTTGAGTTAATGAACGGTGTATTAAAAAATACAAGATGTCTCTTTTGCACCGAGTAGGCTTTTAAATCGAAATATGAAAAACTCAATAGTGGAACACGCGCAAATGTCTGGAACAAAGAAGAACAAATTACTATCAAAACAATGGAGCGTTTGATGTCACTCGCGCGGCAAGTTGGACACTCATTATTTGTTAATCCCATCGGGTGATAGGCGGTTAGGCAGCGGACGCTCTCTAATTCTCCAGTCGGCGTCCGGTCATTTTGAATTTAAAAAAAAAAGTTAAAAAGGGCGCGCTATCAGTGAAAGTTATCGTGACATGTTATGACAGAAAGTATGATTGATAAACTTGGTGGATTTCATAGCTTCAGCCAGGTTTCTAGCTCCCCCCAACAAAGTAAGGTCCCCCCAATAATTTAGCTCCCCCCAAAAAATTGCCTTGTGCTAGGCCCCCTTAAACACTTGGGGAAAAAACAAAAACATTGTTCTCCCGCCCCTGTAGACAGTAGAGAAGTCAATAAAAAATATATGCGAGTACAGTACTGATAAATGAAAACTCAATTTTACTTGTATTAATATTTATGTTTACAAATCTTTTGCTTTTTATATTTGATTTAATAGTATGATAAGAGATCTTTTGAAATTAGCTGAACAGCCCCCAGAGTCTCAGTCAGATCATCTAGCCTTCCCCCCCAACAATCTAGGTCCCCCAAATATTTTGGTAATTTTAGCCCCAAGCTCTTTAAAGGCCAAAATATTTCTTAGCCCCCCCCCCCCCCAAAAAAAAAAAATAAGGGGGGGGCTGATGCTATGGAGTTTATCAAAACAAATTTGTCGTCAAAGAGATTAAATAGTAAGTGAAGATACAGGCCAGAATATCAACAATCCCATGTTTTGTCAGATAGTCCCAAGTTGGAGACATGACAGGGGGGTCTTGCAGTTACTCCTTGACACTATGTGGAGTAACTGCAATTTTGGACATTTTCTACAGACACCACCACCCTTGCAGTTATTCCATAGTGTACTAACTGATTTTACCCTCAAAATTGGTGTATACCACCCCCAAAAGTGCTAAATTTGGCAATTTTTCACTGAATTCCTCATTTTTGATACCATTTTACTGGGTTCGTCTTATTAACGACCGTTCAAGAGTTAAATATCTCAATTATTTTCCAAGTTTGTTAAAATATCTTTCATGCCTTGATTGAAGAAAAAATTTTGTGATTTTTTTTGACTTTTGAAAAACATATTTTGAATTTTTTTAATTCCGGAATTTTCAAAAACCTAAAATTTTAAGTGAAAAATTGAAAAATGTGCTCATTTAGTACACCATATCCTACCAAAATCGACAATTTTGGGCTTAGGACCCACCCATGTTGCAGTTAGTCCACTGGTGGAGTAACTGTTTTCCCAAATTTTGGTTTATATACCACCACGGTAGTAATTGTCATAGTGTTTATATAATAACTGCATGACCCCCCCCCCTGGACATGACGGTATTTCTATAAATTAATCCAAAGGGTACATATTATGTACATTGCTGGATATAAAAAATTTTCTTAAAATTACCATGATTTTTAGATTGCATTGGCCTACGGACAGAAAACAACCAAACAAATGACTGAACATAAAGGGTACTATGATGTAGTTTCTAACCTGATGTGTAACCTAATTGTCTTTTGCTGATTTTCGCGAAAAACCGCAAAAACTGAATACCGTGAGTGGTCCTGAATCCGACAGCCCTGCCTAAATCCGATGTGGTCTTTCAAAGATACAAACTAAAATAAAAACAAACCTTTCCCTGTGAATATACCAAAGTGTCAACTAAACTGAGAGATTTGATACACTGAACCAATTGAACCAAATAACAATAATTGCTTCTTATACAAAACACAATTTTTTATTACAAAATTGTTAACGTTTTAAACACGAGCAACGGATTCAGAATAAAAGAGGTAATTATTTTTAACCCACACTTTTTTGATCACATTAATTGACATCTTGACATTATAGTCATTTTGTTAGATGTTTTTTGTTTATTGTTCAACTTGGAGAGGGAATGTTTGTAAACATTCATTTTTTTTTTCAAAGCAGTTATTTGAGGGGTTGGTACGGATTTAGGCAGGGCTGTCAGAGTAAAGACCACTCACGGTATGACGTCTCGTCATAATTGATGGCATCATAAAAACTAAAAATTTAATTTCTCAAGGATTCTTTATCCAATTATCTTCAAACTTTCACCATTGAAGCTGTGTTTTACTAAAGTCAATTATTTGAAAAAAATGTTTTTCGTAATTCTGATTACGTCAGCAAAAAATAGGATTTTTTTCGTTTTTTTATTAATTTCTGCTGACATCATCAAAATTTTGAAATGTTTTTTTCTCAAATAATCAACTATGGTAAACATGGTAAGATACATAAACCATTCTTGAGAAATTCAATTTTTAGTTTTTATGACGTTATAGTACCCTTCCTGTTCAGTCATTTAGTTAGTCATTTTCTGTTGGTTAATGCAATCTAAAAATTATGGTAATATTCAGTTTTTGAGACATACCATAACTTACCCAAGCATCCTGCAAGTGTCCCACATCCTGCGGGACACATACAAAAAGCAACCTTTTGTCTGGTATCCTTTATGTTTTCCTGTATTTTAAAAAATTCATTAGAACTACGCTCAAAGTCACACAAAAATGACACTTATTCTCGCATTTTATGGGGAAGAATGAAATTTTCAGAAGATGCTTAAATTCGATATAGGGACATGTTCATAAAAAAAGGCAAGCTCTGTGACATTCAAAAATTAAATAAAATTCGTTTTATGTTGATAAAATCTTCAAAATAGCCTCTAGATCAATAAAAATTTTTGGCTAAAAAGGTAACAAAGGTCCAAAGGCACTAGACTTGAAAGATTTTGGATTTGTAGGTTATTTTGCCGAAAATGGCTAAAAATGTAACATTTTCATTATAAATGACCTAAATTTTTATTTCAGGTGAAAATAATTAGAACAAGGCTTGAAAATGAAACTTTAGTATGTTACCTAACCGCTGTTGTTATTCGCGGAAATTGCACATCGTTAAACTGAAGATATTGGCTAAAGAAGTAACATGCTCAAAAAATCAACTTCTATTCATAATTTCAATAATTTAGAATTTATGGAACTTAAACAATTAACATTACTATCTAGACTATAAACTTAACAATAGAAATACCTTAAATTGGCTTATTTCTTGTTAAAATACACATTTTGGCTAAAATGTAACAAAAACAGTGTTCGACGACCATTTCATTTCAAAATTTTAAAGTTTCAAATTAAAGAATTGGGTTTTCAACAAAATTCAAAAATATAAAGAATTATTTCATTACTTGCCTTAAAGTCAAAGTTTTTCAGTATAGGCCCATATCTGGCTAAAAGTGTAACGTATATAACATATTTTGTTTTATTGAAAACGTCGTAATTCAGAAGTAATGCTGAGCTGGAACTTCTGAAAGCTTCTTTTAAAAAGATTTAGAATAAAAACTAATAAGTTTTAATAGAACAAAATAAGTTATAAAAATAAGAACTTCAACATTCTTAACTGGAATAGGCTAAAAGTGTAACATAACATATATTAATAGTTTTTTTTAGTTGTTTTAATGAAAACGTATTAAGAAGTAATGCTAAAGCTACGGAACTTCTGACAGCTTCTTTAAAAAGATATAGATAGAATAAAAACTAATGAGCTTATAGACACAAGATAATTTATGAAATTAGAACTTCAAGATAAAAAAAAAACCATCTTAGCTGGAATTAGGCTAAAAGTGTAACCATCAAAAATAAAGATTGAGATTAACAGCAATAAGCCATACTAAGCGATCTGATATATCAAACCTAGCGAAAAGTGAAGAAAAACCAAACTTGTATATCAGAAAAGTCACTGTCAGAAATCTACAAATAGTATATAAATATGTTTAAAAAGTTTTTAATGTCTACCAGTCATTGTGAGTCCAATTTCAGTCAACCACTGGTAGTCCTCTAATTTCAAAATTAAATCATCATCAATTGGAATTTCAGAAAACATGACATGATTATATGTGATATTTGGATATTTCTTCCCAATTTTGTTACAAATTTAGCCAATTTAGGCTGATTAATGGAAATAAAGGCTTTTGGAAGGTTCACCAAGTGAATAATATGTCATTGAGACGCATATTTTTCAAATATGAAGCATGTAACTTAGACTTAAGTATGAATACCAGCCAATTTAATAATACTACTATCAATGGGCCTGAAAAGGGACCATTTTTAGAATTAAAGGATTGAATGTTACGACATTAGCCAGTTTGTCCTATTATTTATTAGCAAAGTCATGATATTGTCTCAACCAATGCATGAAGTAAACAATCTATTGCCTTTTGACTAAGGATTTGTTGTTATGTCAACAAAATCTGGCTTAAATGGAACAGCACATTGGGACATCTCAGCCTTGTTACACCATTAGCCGATCAACTTTTTAACCCGAATGCATTGCCAATAGAATCCCCTTCAACCCCCTAATGATGCCATGTACCATTTTTTATGTGAATATTGCCTAATAGCTGTTTTAGAGTCATTAGCCAGCTTTTTAGAAAATTGCAATGTTACATCATTAGCCAGAATTCTGGCAAGATTCAAATTATCATAACTTGAGATATACTAAACTTTGGAAATTGCTGTTACATAATTTGCCAACAGAAATCTAATGAGCTAACCATCATGTTATTCTTTGAGAAGGATCAAATTCTGTTAGAAAAATATAGGCTAATTTTGTAACATAGGTCTGAAATGTCACAAAAACCTCAAAAACTTGCCTTTTTTTATGAACATGTCCATAGGGATTCCCATTTCCGTAAAATTGCGATTCCCCATGTTGCAAAATGGTGGCTATAGGTAATTCCTTTGTTATTTTGCTATTTTCTTTTACTCTGTGTGACATAAAGACACTTCACAAATCAAAGTACTTCCACTAAATGACAGTACTCCATTTCTAGAGGCCCCTTGAAAATGGTTCTTACCACCTTTTTTGACTCATTTTAACCTTATCCAAGCTAGATTTCTTCAAAAACAAAAATAACAAGACGACTTAAAGTCGAAAATTTCGCATAATATTAGAACATCAACGACGAAAACGTGAAACGTGACTCCGGCAGCATTATGGATTTTGAATGAAGCGTTACACAAAATATACACATTGTATTGTACACACAGGTCGTACCCTGTTTTCTTATGAAAAATCTCAATCCATTAAAAACAAAAAGACTCTTTAAAAAATGCGACTAAAAAATTCCTTTTTATAAGCCTAATAAAGATCTTTATATTCAGAATAAATCAGAGAACTGCAATATACAATTTTATAAATTTTAAAGTTTTTTGAAAATGAAGAAGAAAAAATGACACTTGTGATTTCACTTGCGCAAAGTTTATATCAACTTCTTTCTATAAACAGTAGAATTTTTCTAAAATTGAGAAAACGGCTACATTAGGCAGAAAATCTGTTTGTATCTTTCTGATATGAATGATGGTGCACCACCATCAAAATCATTGGGCTTTTCCAGAACAAATTTGAATATTGCAGAATATCGTGGAGGGGGAGGGGGGTTTGAGGATATAAAATTTTTTGGAAATTTCCCCTGACTTTTGACCACCAACCGCAGGTCTAACCTTCAGACAAGCTCATTGATCCCATGGACAAATCAAGAGGCCACTAAAGGCAAAAATCAGTTTAGTAGTGAGCTCCAGCTTCTGAAAGAAAATGGCAGGTAAAACTAGCAACTTTAAAGAATATACTCTGTCTTGGATTTCCTCTCACGCATTATCCTATTGGGGGTTTAGACTTGCCTCCTTTGAAAATTCTTTATTGTTTTTACGTTTTAAATAGACCCTTTTAATTAGCCTTTTATTCTAAATCAACTTTTGTGATATGTAGATACATTTTTCAACCTAGAATTTCTTTTTAACCTGATGATAGCAGTTAGACTCGAAAGCTTTGTGAATAAAATCATTTTTGTGTTGTTTATTTATTTTGAATCATGATTTAGTGGCTTGGAGAAAGTGAAAATAATCCATAAAAAAAATTATTAAGAAAAGCTCGTAACTTAAGGATACAGACTTCGGTCAAGATAGAATATGGGGATTTATTTACCACCACCTGTCACTCAAATTTTCCCATCAGATACAAATTGACTAAACCTTACTGAAAGTGATGCAATTATTTTCAATCTTCAATTATTTTCTGATGCTATAATAGAGACCTTTAATATTAATTATTTCTAGGTTGACCATAAATCTTTCAAAATCATAAAATAAATGTTTGCACACCAGTGAAAGTAGTAAGTGCTAAAAACAGTAAAAGAATCAATATTATACGTAATCAATTAATGGCCCTTCTAGCAACTCACAACAATGACTCCTTTATAACTCCTCTAACTGCATCCCATTAAAACAAACCCACCCCAATCTCTTGCCAGAAATATCTCAAAATAGATATAGGGGAAAGATTCCAGCGTGCGGAAATGGGAATCTCATACAAAACAACGGTACCAGGGGGGGGGTCTTGCAGTTACTCCTTGACACTATGTGGAGTAACTGCAATTTTGGACATTTTCTACAGACACCACCACCCTTGCAGTTATTCCATAGTGTACTAACTGATTTTACCCTCAAAATTGGTGTATACCACCCCCAAAAATACCAAATTTGGTAATTTTTTCACTGAATTCCTCATTTTTGATACCATTTTACTGGGTACGTCTTATTAACGACCATTCAAGAGTTAAATATCTCAATCATTTTCCAAGTTTGTTAAAATATCTTTCATGCCTTGATTGAAGAAAAAAATTTCTGATTTTTTTTTTGACTTTTGAAAAAAATGTTTTGAATTTTTTTTGCTTCTGGAATTTTTAAAAACCTAAAATTTTAAGTGAAAAATTGAAAAATGTGCTCACTTAGTACACCATATCCTACCAAAATCGACAATATTGTGGGCTTAGGCACCACCCATGTTGCAGTTAGTCCACTGGTGGAGTAACTGTTTTCCCAAATTTTGGTTTATATACCACCACGGTAGTAATTGTCATAGTGTTTATATAATAACTGCATGACCCCCCCCCCTGACTGTACCACTGGAGTTTTTAATGATTCAAAATGAAAATCCTGATTAGCAAAAGGGGTATCAAGATCAGTGAAGTTTGATTGAAGCTCAATTAGTTTGATTTATTACCGTCAACTGCTCTAACTTGGGACTATCTGACAAAACATGTGACGGCAATTCGGCCACCATTTCATCGAACCTCCAAAGTCATTTGATTTGAGTTAAGGAACGGCATTATTTAAAAATACACAATTTCTCTTTCGATTTTACAGTAAGTGAAAATACAGACCAGATATGCAGCACAGTCCCATGTTTCGACCAATCGTCCCAAGTTAGAGCAGTTGACGATACCTTGTTGCCCATTCTTTTTACACTCTGACGGTTTATTAGCAGACACCCACATTAAACCTTAAAAGGACATAACAAACTGTATGCAGCGGATACAAAATCAAAACAAATGTCACATGTCAAAATAAAAAATCAAACCAAATATGGCTAATTTTGATTGTTCAATTGTTTTACAAGTTTGTTTTGGACACGTGATTTTAATTGTTCTCTTAATGACACGGTTCGCGCAATGTTTAATTTTACTACTTTAAATGTCCTTTAAGAGCAGGCCAATATCTACATCCATCGGGCCAGGCGATGTCAATCGAAACTGTCGATTACAGAACCATGTGTTTGATTGAGCTG